>NC_030682.2:141049440-141349440 GCF_000004195.4 Xenopus tropicalis
TATAAACCTCACCCTATCAACTGTTATCCCACATTCCCTTCCCAGAGGCTATTATCCCCCCACTGCTACTATAGGCACCATCTCTCCCTACTATACCTGCTATCCCACAGCCCCAGTCCCTTCCCAGAGGCTATTATCCCCCCACTGCTACTATAGGCACCATCTCTCCCTACTATACCTGCTATCCCATAGCCCCAGTCCCTTCCCAGAGGCTATTATCCCCCCACTGCTACTATAGGCACCATCTCTCCCTACTATACCTGCTATCCCACAGCCCCAGTCCCTTCCCAGAGGCTATTATCCCACTGCTACTATAGGCACCATCTCTCCCTACTATACCTGCTATCCCACAGCCACAGTCCCTTCCCAGAGGCTATTATCCCACTGCTACTATAGGCACCATCTCTCCCTACTATACCTGCTATCCCACAGCCCCAGTCCCTTCCCAGAGGCTATTATCCCCCCACTGCTACTATAGGCACCATCTCTCCCTACTATACCTGCTATCTCACAGCCCCAGTCCCTTCCCAGAGGCTATTATCCCCCCACTGCTACTATAGGCACCATCTCTCCCTACTATACCTGCTATCCCACAGCCAAAGTCCCTTCCCAGAGGCTATTATCCCCCCACTGCTACTATAGGCACCATCTCTCCCTACTATACCTGCTATCCCACAGCCCCAGTCCATTCCCAGAGGCTATTATCCCCCCACTGCTACTATAGGCACCATCTCTCCCTACTATACCTGCTATCCCACAGCCCCAGTCCCTTCCCAGAGGCTATTATCCCCCCACTGCTACTATAGGCACCATCTCTCCCTACTATACCTGCTATCCCACAGCCAAAGTCCCTTCCCAGAGGCTATTATCCCCCCACTGCTACTATAGGCACCATCTCTCCCTACTATACCTGCTATCCCACAGCCCCAGTCCCTTCCCAGAGGCTATTATCCCCCACTGCTACTATAGGCACCATCTCTCCCTACTATACCTGCTATCCCACAGCCCCAGTCCCTTCCCAGAGGCTATTATCCCCCCACTGCTACTATAGGCACCATCTCTCCCTACTATACCTGCTATCCCACAGCCCCCAGTCCCTTCCCAGAGGCTATTATACCCCCACTGCTACTATAGGCACCATCTCTCCCTACTATACCTGTTATCCCACAGCCCCAGTCCCTTCCCAGAGGCTATTATCCCCCCACTGCTACTATAGGCACCATCTCTCCCTACTATACCTGTTATCCCACAGCCCCAGTCCCTTCCCAGAGGCTATTATCCCCCACTGCTACTATAGGCACCATCTCTCCCTACTATACCTGCTATCCCACAGCCACAGTCCCTTCCCAGAGGCTATTATCCCCCCACTGCTACTATAGGCACCATATCGCCCTACTATACCTGCTATCCCACAGCCCCAGTCCCTTCCCAGAGGCTATTATCCCCCCACTGCTACTATAGGCACCATCTCTCCCTACTATACCTGCTATCCCACAGCCCCAGTCCCTTCCCAGAGGCTATTATCCCCCCACTGCTACTATAGGCACCATCTCTCCCTACTATACCTGCTATCCCACAGCCCCAGTCCCTTCCCAGAGGCTATTATCCCCCCACTGCTACTATAGGCACCATCTCTCCCTACTATACCTGCTATCCCACAGCCCCAGTCCCTTCCCAGAGGCTATTATCCCCCCACTGCTACTATAGGCACCATCTCTCCCTACTATACCTGTTATCCCACAGCCCCAGTCCCTTCCCGAGGCTATTATCCCCCCATTGCTACTATAGGCACCATCTCTCCCTACTATACCTGCTATCCCACAGCCCCAGTCCCTTCCCAGAGGCTATTATCCCCCCACTGCTACTATAGGCACCATCTCTCCCTACTATACCTGCTATCCCACAGCCCCAGTCCCTTCCCAGAGGCTATTATCCCCCCACTGCTACTATAGGCACCATCTCTCCCTACTATACCTGCTATCCCACAGCCCCAGTCCCTTCCCAGGGGCTATTATCCCCCCACTGCTACTATAGGCACCATCTCTCCCTACTATACCTGCTATCCCACAGCCCCAGTCCCTATAAGCCTCTGCTAAAAGTACCCTGTCACCCTACTGTACCTTTACATAGTTGCAATGCAGAGGTCAAAATGAATAGAGGAATAAATGAATAAAACAATGTATACTGATTCAATGTATGTTCTTTACCTCAACCGGTTGAGAACATAAGGTCATATTCTGTGATTTGTTGATAAAGTGACCTACTTTTTATCAAGTGAGGGAGCGGGCCTTTGAACTGAGAAGGAAAAGCATGCGTGTCATACCTAGCGTAGATAAGATTAACATGTAAGAGAGCACTCAATAAAAGTAACAGGAAGTATTAAATGCACTCAGCTGTATAAGTTGTGCTTATCGGCCGAACATCTTGACTCTCTCACGGCATCTGTCAGTCCCTGATTCATTTTATAACATGTACAGAAATAAAAAATAATAATTGGGAGGTTTATTATATTAAAGTACATTGTTTCGCTTTACTTTCCCTTTCCATTTGTGTAATGAACGAAAGGTAAATGTGTAATTATTGCCCATAGCTCTCTTAAGGGGGCAACTAACTGAGAATAGCACCATGGGCACATTTTTTCTCTATCACCTACAGAGCTCTGGCATTTTGCACAAGTTGTGATGGGAATAAGAGTGTTGGCCATTCACAAGGATGAGCCGATTGCTTGGTGAGGCAAATCTTGACCATGGAAGGGGATGGATCAAACTGGACTGATCTGATTGTTCAGCTTCTAGGCCAATGATCAGATCATGGGGGATCTAGGTGGGGACTCTATCCATAGATAGACTTAATCGACATTCTCATTCCCAATGAGTCCTAAATTGATATTATTAGCACCTCATAATCCCCAGTGCTCCCATTATACATGAGCCCAATGCCTTATTTACCCCTCTATCTAGTATAAATAAATCTAAAGCAACTGGACTTGTTAAGAAATCATTGAAGACGTTTCACTACTCATCTGAGCAGCTTCTTCAGTTCTTCTAACAAGTCCAGTTGCTTTAGATTTATTTATACTAGATATACCATGACCTAGATGAATGAAAATCTTCATAGACCTTTTTTACCCCTCCTTCATTGTCCGTCTTCTTCTGCTTCTGGATATTGTATCTTCTCCCATCTTGTATTACTTGTCTGGACCAACCACCACCTGGATCCCTCAGATTAAGCTTTCTACCATTATCCATAATCCATTTCTACTTTACATTCTGTTCTTGGATCCCTTAGGAGTCCAGCATGGGGCCGATTGCTGAAAAGACAGAACTCACAAGGGGATAATTTCACCATCTATGAAAAAATACTTTTGTAGACACAGGCAAAACGGGGGTGGGGGGTAATAGAACCATCCCAAGTCTTTTAAAAAAGGAATCTGTCATTTCACGCTAACCAGACGCGTTTCATGTCAACTGAGCAGGTAGAACTGCATTATATATCCATTTCACATGCTGTACTTTAAGGTGTGTACTGCAAAGTACATAGAAATATACTGTATATTTTATTGCACAATGTTATTGCTGAACAAGGGCTCTTTGTATGTAACAATACTTGATAATATACAATATACAAATAAGAACAAGCCGGTGTTGCAGGTAAAGATAATGTATACACAAGGAAGGAACCCAAACTGTAGTTATTACTAGTGATGGGTGAAATAATTCGCCAGGCATGGATTCAAGGTGAATTTTGCCATTGGCGGATTATTTTGCAAAACAGGCGAAAAATTTGCTGCAAAAAATTGTCGCCCGTGTCAAAAAAAAATGACGCCACAATTTTTTTCCGCGCGTGACATTTTCACCGTTTCGCAGTCTTCAGCACAGATTCGCTCATCACTATTTATTACATAAGGGATAAGGCATGGGGATGAGTTTAAGTTTGAGTTTTGTTTCTCCGATTTTAGCACGGGGGGAAAAAATTGCGACTTTTTTGTGATTTACTATGCATTTAAATGGCTAAAAATCTGAATCCACCAATTAGCCAGCTACAACTTGGCGAGATCATGTAGACGTCAATGGCAAATATCTCTTTCCTTTCTCTGGAGGATCCTTCTTTCCTTCGAAACTTTAGAGGCTTCGGGATTTTTGACACTGGGTTTTGTGCAACAAAAGTCATGGTTTTCATGTGGCAACTTTTCTGCAACTTCTCCCAGGTGGACTTTTTCAGTTCAGACTAAAATGTAAGACATTCGTGGAATTGAGTTTACATGAATTATAAAATAAAAAAAAAAGTAAATCTGACCTAAGTAGGCTTGTTGGAGGCTTGTCACTTATAAACAATCTAAGAGCGACTAAATTGCCGGATCCACAGGGGTACTGGGGGGGTGAAAATCTAGGGAAGGCTTGAATGCTCATAGGCAACTTAATGTCTAGGTCAGTGGTTCTCAACCTTCCTAATGCCGTGACCCTTTAATACAGATCCTCATGTTGTGGTGACCCCCAACCATAAAATTATTCCTTGCAAATATGTGTTTTCCGATGGTCTTAGGCGACCCCTGTGAAAGGGTTGTTCGACCCCCAAAGGGGTCCCGACTCACAGGTTGAGAACCGCTGGTCTACGTCCACTGAGGGGGGAGTGGCAGATAACTACTTATTAGTTCCAGTAACAAAGGTAAGTATGGGGTGGAAGATCTGGTTGGCTGATGTTCACAACATGGAGTTACCACTTTAGTGAAGATGTTCGGCTCACTTTATACTTTTGTCCACTGACAAGGATATTTAATATATATGGCTTTTCTATATATACTATTATCAAGGTCATTTCATACATATGTTTCTGTTGCACGGGATATATAGAATAATACGCTGACTTCCAGTCATGTACTTTGAAGGATTAACACCTGCATCAATGAGCATCATGGTTCATGGTACCATTGTGATTGGATCATACCTTCTTACACCTGTCAGTTTCAGTCAACACCTAACTGAATAAATTCAATGGAACAATTGTGATTGGATGTCTGTGACTCTACTACCATCAAGAGTTTAAATACCAGAGAATTCCCTACCAGTCATTTTAATTCAAGAAGCCACTCGGATGAGTGGTGAAACATTTTCAAGAAAAACTCAGACAAGTCCAGTTCTTTTTAGACTTAATTCTATTAGATGCAGTATATCATGACCTGGATGAATAAGGATCTTCATAGACAATATGCTGATGTATTATCTATTGCAGTGTTGTACTGATCACTGTCACTTATATTGGATATTGGACTTGAGAAGGGACTTAGAAGTAGTTTATAAGCAGCAATTAGCAAGGCTCTATAAACAATACAGCATGCCAAACAAAGATAATTGCTTTTATGAAGTTAGAAGTTAGACAGTGGTTTAGACAGTTATGACACAAGGCCACAAAAAGGGGTTTTGTGGGTCCACTTATATTAAATCTGTGTATTAATGATGCACAGGAGGGCACTGGGAATAAGACATCTTTGTTATGTTGTCAAATGGATCCTACAAGGATGCGTCACCCTTGCCGGTAGATCTTGACAAACTGGTGGTCTAAGCGACTAAGTCACCGATGAGATTCATTATTGATAAATGCACCATTATGCACTTGGGATGTAAAAATATGCAGGTTACTTATATTATTATTAATGGGACTAATGGAGGTGAATGCTTGATGGAGAAGGACTTAGTAGTCTGGTGGATAATAAGCGTAGCTGCAGCACTGCCAGCCATTGACAAATAGGAGAGAAACTATTTCCCTGTATTTGAAGGGGGTTTAGGTAGGTTAATTGTTCTCCTTTACAAGTCACTGCTAAGGACCTATCTATTATATGCAGGGAAGTTTTGGTTTGTAGGGACATTATTAAACAGGGAATAGAAAAAATAAATGCATAAAAACATTTATAGCTTATTAGTTAGAGCGATACAGAGGTGGAATTCTCTCCAGGATTCTACTGCCCGATATCTGGACGATTTGTGGCTAGCCAGATTGTGGCCTGGAGATTTGGTGACTTTGATGCCTTCAGCATATGGTTTATTGATGATAAAACAGCTTTTGTTTTGTGGATGGAAACCACTGACACCCTGGAATGTTCCATGAGAATAAATATTCTTCTTCATTCTTCTAATTAGCAATTAAGTTACATCTGGGTATCGGGGGGTTATAAGTAGAATCAGTCATTACATGCAAGTACCTGCTGGCCAAATGGGATTGACTATATCAAAATGTATCTTTACAATGTAACTAGATACTCAACTAACCATGAACTCTAACGTGATCTTCAGTTTACTCTTGTGGGCGTTGTAGGTTAACGACAAGTGAAGGGCAGCAGGCTGGGCAACATAATACAAATATAATATATTACTAATGTCCGATTTCCCCACTGTTATAACCAAGCCCTACTGTCACCATTTGATCTGGTATAACTATACCTATCCCTACACTTTCTGCCTACAGGAGAGTTTCCCTTATTTGAACCCCCAATAAAAAAAGATCTTGACCTAAAAATGGAAATATCCAACTTGTCCCCTGATCATGTGGTTTTGCTCAACAAGGACAAACTGGGCATTTGTATTGTTTGGACCCCGGCTGGAAGAGGCCATCTTGAGTCTCATAGAGTGGACCCACTGACTTGTTACTCACAATTTTATCTTTTGGAGCAAGTCTGGTCCCATTTCAAGAACAGGAAATACACGTTCGGTCTGTTAAAGTAATATAACAATAACATAGTCCTTAATTAAACACATTTTCCCATAGGCGCACTAATAAACTCTATATGGAACAGGTGATTAGTCTCATTTCGGGCGAGGAGACTTCTCTGTCTGTTGACACTGCTAAGTGCTGTTCCACAACTGTCCTTTATTACTGTCTGTGTGTGTTCAGCTCTTAGCGAATGAAAGGAACTGTCAGGAAATCAAAAGCCAAGAATTCTGGCAGTTAGTGCACAATAGACCCCCAATGTCTGTGTTGATAGACCAAACCGTTCACTCTTGTTTCCTTTGTCAGTTGTTTAAGTTATATTGCAACATATATCAGGTTCCCTTCAGGTTTATGGTTTCCTAGGCCCGTATTATAAGTAGTGGCTTAACTACAATAACCCCAAGACGAAGACAAGTTGGTATTTGAAATAATGATGACATCAACTCTAATATAGAGGTCACGTAGCTGTCCTGATCAAAGTGCACTGTTAATGCTTGAACTGGACCATCTTTCTAAGGTCTTTTATACATGGACATTCTTGTGTCAATCTTGTGCAGTGGCTACTGGTTAGGTCCCATGGCAGCAGTGTTGGACTGGCCCACCAGGATACCAGGAAAACTCCCGGTTGGGCCAGGTGTAAGTGGGCCCTCCTGCTCCTGACCATTTGGCCTGTTTCATGGTCATTCCCTATTTCTAAATGGGAACAAAGAGGAGAAATAGGAAGATATATGGATAGATGTTAGCATGTAAATAAAAGAGACTGGGAGAATAAAGAGGTTGGTTGAGGAAAGAAGGAATAATAATTTGAAGAGTGGGCCTATGGTCTAATAAGGTTTTCTGGTGGGCCCCCGGGCTCCCAGTCCGACACTGCGTGGCAGGGAAGCCCATTCTTTTCTATGACCGGGGGGACTCATGGGATTTGTATGCAGCTCCTCTATATGGTGGGCGGTACACAATTATATGGGTTTATGGCACTACTCCCTCCTCCTTTCCCCATTGGTTCATGTCTTTTCCAAATTGAATGGAGATCTTGAACCTACTTCTATCAACAGTGGATTTCATTTACCTCTGCATATCTCAACTACCATCTGGTGAGTGTGCAACTACACCACACTGCGATTTGTGGATTTTATGTGCACTTTGTTATTATTTGGAGGTATAGGCACAACTCTTTCACTTTAGTTTCATTAACTTTTGAAACATATTGCACTATTTTGTATTTGTATTTTTATTTTTCATGCGCTTCCAACACATTGGCCCTGCACATGTTCTAATACCCATCCAAGAGGGCTATTTTTTTGGAGGAAGCAGCAAGAGATTGGATCAGTACGACTTTACTGTCTACATTGAAGACTGAAAGTAATTAAGCACGAGGATACCTGTAGCGCTGAGTATCACTCACTTTTTTCATTCTTTTCTATGGTGCCCGTACCCACGGAACTGCTGACAACAGATGGTAAGCTACTTGTTGCATCTGTCGTCAGTAGTTTGGTACAGGGACCATATAAAGAATGGGCTCTATTAACTCATGGCTTCCCTACCGTGCAACACAAAAAAAAGCCTGTATGTAATAACCCTAAAGGAAGGGGAACAGGGGATAATAAAGAAACTGCCGAGTCTTTAAAACAAAAATACCATTCTACTAATTACTTTATTGCTCAAGTCACATGAGTATGACTGTTATCACATCACTCATTAAAACCTATAGAGCCCATCAAAGAACCTCTACATGCTTGCCATTGGAAGGAGATCTATCATGTGCTGATGGTTTGTAAATATGTTTTATAAATATACATTCTCAATTTAGCTTCTGAGTATATTTATTTTCCTATTATGCTATCTATATAGGGCAGCCGCCATGACACATGGAGTCACCTAAAAAGTTCAGGTAGGCTATTTGAGTCAGGCCCAGCTGATAGCAGCCTCTATTTAGAAGAACAATTGACTTAAACATGCAAATAGTTCTGCTGATGGCAAATGCGTTGTTTTCTCCTAAAGTTCTTTGGCTGAACTGGGACTGGTGGTAGGTGGTTTTCAGCAGTTTCCATTATAACATATGGGTAGGTATAAGGTATACCAGTGAAGTATATGCCCCTTGTCTAAAGTGACCCTCAGTCATGTTGATATCAAACCAACACCAAAATGTCTTATCTAATAGACTTGAAGTTGGGTAAGGTCATTTTCGAGAGCAGACGAATTGAGAACATTCTGGTAGTGTCTAGCCATCCCTTTATTGACCCAGACACAGTTAACAGAGAAAGGCACAACTGTATGGGTTAAGGTGACAACCCCTTAGGTTTTGAAGATCATTCTTTCTGAAGTGAAATTTGGGAATGGGCTAAATGACATCATGAAACTTTCTTCTGAATCTTGATGTCTCCACCAGCTTCTCTATATATAGGGTTGATATTGTGGTGAGGATTCATCAGAAACTTGATGCCACCCCCAGCTTCTCCGGAAAAGGGTTGATACAACGCTGGGGATTCTTCTAAAGCTTGTTGTCTCCACTAGCTTCTCTACAAATAGGGTTGATATTGTGGTAAGGATTCATCAGAAACTTGATGTTACCACCAGCTTCTCTGCAAAAGGGTTGATACAACGCTGGGGATTCTTCTAAAGCTTGATGTCTCCACCAGCTCCTCTGCAAATTGGGTTGATACAATGCTGGGGATTCTTCTAAAGCTTGTTGTCTCCACTAGCTTCTCAACAAACAGGGTTGATACAGCGCTGGGAATTCTTCTAAAGCTTGATGTCTCCACTAGCTTCTCTACAAATAGGGTTGATATTGTGGTAAGGATTCATCAGAAACTTGATATTACCACCAGCTTCTCTGCAAAAGGGTTGATACAACGCTGGGGATTCTTCTAAAGCTTGATGTCTCCACCAGCTTCTCTTCAAATAGGGTTGATACAGCGCTGGGGATTCTTCTAAAGCTTGACGTCTCCACTAGCTTCTCTACAAATAGGGTTGATATTGTGGTGAGGATTCATCAGAAACTTGATGTTACCCCCAGCTTCTCTGCAAAAGGGTTGACTTCTAAATCTTGATCTCTCTACCAGCTTCTCTGCAAATTGATATTTGGCAGAAAATGGTTATTGGGGTCTTGGTGTTACTTTATGGTTGCTGGGGAAATCCTTCTGGCCATTGTTAGATGTAATTTACTACTGCTTGTGTAGCGTATCCCTCAGGGATCTATGGTACTGACTTTGAGGACTTGCGAATGCAAAGTAACAGCTGTAAGGAAGTCACTAATGCCTATCCCTTAATCATACCAATTACCGAGGCAGTGCAAAGTGTAAAATCACTTACAGAGAATCTGATTCACAGACAAGAAAGGACTGATGAATACTTGAAATACCATAGAAAGTGAACTTGCATAAATCTTTGCTTTACTGGACGCCCGGCACAGGAAAGGAAGAACGAATTTAACAGAAGAATGTAGGTTATGATATCTATGACAGTGATGTCAAGTTGCAGTAATCAAGAGGAGACATGACAAATATTTAATCAAAGTGTTAAGAAGCGGAAGGCCTGGAAACGTTGAGAGGGAGATTTTGCAAGATTAGGCAAGAAGTTTGGATACGCAAATGAGATCGGTGAAAGATAAAGATGAAGACGTGGGTGTGGGAATAGGGGAATACTTGAGTCTCTGGCTGCAGCTGACAGTTTATGATTTGGATTAAAGTAGAGTCAAGCTTGGGGCATTTAATTTTATATCCAGGGAGTATCACTGTTCAACTGTGTAGGTCATATGCCTTTTAAATGTATTGTAAGCTGTAAAGATATTTATATGAAGGCCTTATTAACTATCTAAGATGAGGGAGTATTTAGATTGATGTGACCATGTAGCTCCTGTCCCAACAGTTGTAACTACTTTGTGGAACAACCTCCTTTGATGAGTAAAGCAGCCCGGTAGAAGGTGGGCAATGGGACCTCCCTGATGATTCCTGATCACCATCACTGGGCCAGTAATGCAAAAATAATGCATTTTCTCCATCAGCTGATGTAGTAGGAAAGATCTGTAATAGATGACTCTAGAAGTAAGAAAGAGGGGATCAGGGTAGGTGGAACAGCCAGAGGCATCCACAAGGAATTCAGGAGAGTTAGTGTGTGGGGACCATGGCGGGGGTCCTTTGGGGGGGTGCGAGGCCCCCGTGGTGGCAGCCCTGGTGGGCCCTGCACCCCCCAGTCTGACCCTGGTTATCTATTTGCTTTAAGAACCAATGGTACCCAAATTCTTTAGAAAATTAGTTCCGTGTATAAAGTCAGTGTGGATAAACCTTTTCTCCACCAGAACAGCAAGGGCCCACCTGAGATAAAGAGTCCCATGTAGGACATGCTCTGCCAGGTATTGCAAAAACAACAAGGAAGGTCATAGGTGCCAAGGGGAAGGGACACTGTTGTGCCAAGGGGAAGGGACACTGTTGCGCCAAGGGGAAGGGACACTGTTGTGCCAAGGAGAAGGGACACTGTTGTGCCAAGGGGAAGGGACACTGTTGTGCCAAGGGGAAGGGACACTGTTGCGCCAAGGGGAAGGGACACTGTTGTGCCAAGGGGAAGGGACACTGTTGCGCCAAGGGGAAGGGACACTGTTGCGCCAAGGAGAAGGGACACTGTTGCGCCAAGGGGAAGGGACACTGTTGCGCCAAGGAGAAGGGACACTGTTGCGCCAAGGAGAAGGAACACTGTTGCGCCAAGGGGAAGGGACACTGTTGCGCCAATGAGAAGGGACACTGTTGCGCCAAGGAGAAGGGGCACTGTTGCGCCAAGGGGAAGGGACACTGTTGCGCCAAGGGGAAGGGACACTGTTGCGCCAAGGGGAAGGGACACTGTTGCGCCAAGGGGAAGGGACACTGTTGCGCCAAGGGGAAGGGACACTGTTGCGCCAAGGGGAAGGGACACTGTTGCGCCAAGGGGAAGGGACACTGTTGCGCCAAGGGGAAGGGACACTGTTGTGCCAAGGGGAAGGGACACTGTTGCGCCAAGGAGAAGAGACACTGTTGCGCCAAGGAGAAGGGACACTGTTGCGCCAAGGAGAAGGGACACTGTTGCGCCAAGGAGAAGGGACACTGTTGCGCCAAGGAGAAGGGACACTGTTGCGCCAAGGAGAAGGGACACTGTTGCGCCAAGGAGAAGGGACACTGTTGCTGCCAAGGAGAAGGGACACTGTTGCAAGGGAAGGACACTGTTGTGCCAAGGAGAAGGGACACTGTTGTGCCAAGGGGAAGGGACACTGTTGTGCCAAGGAGAAGGGACACTGTTGTGCCAAGGGGAAGGGACACTGTTGTGCCAAGGGGAAGGGACACTGTTGTGCCAAGGGGAAGGGACACTTTTGTACCAAGGAGAAGGGACACTGTTGTGCCAAGGGGAAGGGACACTGTTGTGCCAAGGGGAAGGGACACTGTTGTGCCAAGGGGAAGGGACACTGTTGTGCCAAGGGGAAGGGACACTGTTGTACCAAGGGGAAGGGACACTGTTGTGCCAAGGGGAAGGGACACTGTTGTGCCAAGGAGAAGGGACACTGTTGTACCAAGGGGAAGGGACACTGTTGTACCAAGGGGAAGGGACACTGTTGTGCCAAGGGGAAGGGACACTGTTGTACCACACAGAGAAGACAAGAAAGGGTGCTGCAAACAGACTGAACCAACCTGAGACAAAGGAGGAGTCTCCTGCAAAGGGTAAGAACCGCCTGTAGCTACTGTACAAGGCAGGTGCTGTCAATGGAGAAAGTGTTTTTCTGTTGCTAGGTGTTTCAGAAACCCATCATATGCTTTGCAAATGCTAATCTGCACGGCTAAACTAATTGCTTTAAAATACAGGGCCGTGGAATAAGAGAAGAACACTTCTTAACATGTTAAATCCTTCAGCTGATTGTGGAATGTGGTTCTGCAGAGGCAGCCGGGGGCTGATTCCTTAACAACCAGCAAAGAAAAGCAGCCACTACAAGCCCATAGAGATATCAAGCAGCTCCTTCTGCCTCATAATAAATAACTGAGAATAATATGTCAGAAATCATACCAAAGGGGAGTAAGGAATGACTGGTTTAACAATGGACACTAAGGACTGCATATTAGAACTTTGTATTACAGCTATGGGACCTGTTATCCAGAATGCATGGGATCTGGGGTTTTCTGGATAAGGGATGTTTCTGTAATTTGGATCTCCACACTTTAAGCCCAATAGGGCTGTTCTGCCCCCAATAAGGGGTAATTATATCTTAGTTGGGATCAAGTACAGGTACTGTTTTATTATTACAGAGAAAAGGGAATCATTTAACCATTAAATAAACCCAATAGGGCTGTTCTGCCCCCAATAAGGGGTAATTATATCTTAGTTGGGATCAAGTACAGGTACTGTTTTATTATTACAGAGAAAAGGGAATCATTTAACCATGAAATAAACCCAATAGGGCTGTTCTGCCCCCAATAAGGGGTAATTATATCTTAGTTGGGATCAAGTACAGGTACTGTTTTATTATTACAGAGAAAAGGGAATCATTTAACCATTAAATAAACCCAATAGGACTGTTCTGCCCCCAATAAGGGGTAATTATATCTTAGTTGGGATCAAGTACAGGTACTGTTTTATTATTACAGAGAAAAGGGAATCATTTAACCATTAAATAAACCCAATAGGGCTGTTCTGCCCCCAATAAGGGGTAATTATATCTTAGTTGGGATCAAGTACAGGTACTGTTTTATTATTACAGAGAAATAGGAAATCATTCTAAAAAAATTTAATTATTTGTTTAAAATGGAGTCTATTTGAGATGGCCATCCCGTAATTCTGAGCTTTTTGGATAACGGGTTTCCTGGATAATGGATCCCATACTTGCATATTTGTGCTCAAAATCCTGCACTCA
Source organism: Xenopus tropicalis (assembly GCF_000004195.4). Lineage (NCBI taxonomy): Eukaryota > Metazoa > Chordata > Amphibia > Anura > Pipidae > Xenopus > Xenopus tropicalis. The sequence continues at coordinate 141,063,005 of NC_030682.2, forward strand.
TGTAAACAATGGATATCCAATCATTAATCACTGTGGTCTGGATGTTCTGTAATAACGACAGGGTCAGACTGGGCTCAGACCCGATCCCTGCTGGACACCCCCCCAATCCGCTGGTCTCCTTGCCCCGATGTGCTGAAAGTAAGCTTCGACTGGGGTAGGGGGTCGGACAGATGGTGGGGGCCCCTGCAGGGGGCGGTGTGAAGGCCGCTGAAGGGGCCCATTGGCACTTTCATGGACCTGAGCCCCCATTAATTAAGCACTACCTCTGTTTGGCAGGGGAGGAATCAATTGCACCCCCTATTTCACCCCCTAGCTGCAACGGAACCCTATATATAAGGAAATAGTAAGGAGATTGGCTGCCTTGGTACAGAGTGAAACAAGACCCCAAGCATGTGACAAATAAATTCTCCCTTTTCATTGGCTGGCAGGGGCAACTAGACCTAATGCTAGACTTGGCCTTGTCTCAGGCTAATAAGTTCCTATAAGCATAATTGCACTTGACATTTTTTTACTGGCCAATCTGCTCCTTACCTTCCCATGGTCAATAGCCCTGACAGAAATGGCCTCTGCCAATCAATGCACATAAGGAGGAAAGTCCAAAAAGATAACACCCTGCCTGTTCTTATTGGCACTGTTAATGGCACTTATGATGTATCCTCCTTTAATGTTTTTCAGCCGGTGCAGAAGTGCCCAAATGTGGCCTCTCTTTAATGGAAGCCATTGGTGACAGATGGCCGTCACTGGCCTGGGGACTAATTCCCCCTGTGAGCAATGAATGTTTGCACTTGGAACTGCCCCATGGGGGATCCCATACCAATACCAGTACTGATGCTTTTAAGACCACTTCAGCAATGACACTTGTAATAAAACCATCATGTTTTCTCCCTGCTCAACAGCCGGCATGGCTGAAAGAACAAAAATTCCTGGCAAAATAAAAGGGGCGAAAATGCTGGCCCTGGCGAGGCTGCAAAAAAATGTACTTGTGATTAGTGATGAGCGAATCTGTCCTGTTTCGCCATAAAATTCAAGAAATGGCAAGATAATCCGCGAAAACGGTGAAAAATTCATGAAAGCATTTGTTGTGCAATTTTTTTGACGCAACTTTTTTGGACGCAAGCTTAATTATTCAACGGCGAATTTTCACAGAAGTTTCGCCAATGTCGAAATTCGGAAATTCACTGTGAATCCATGGCTACCGAAAAAATTCACTCATCACTAGTTGTGATTAGTGATGCCCGAAATGTTTCGCCGGGTATGGATTTGCGGAGAATTTCCGTGTTTTGCCATTGGCAGATTGTTTCACGAAATGGATGAAAAAATGTGGCATGGAAAAATTCACAGCGCGTCCAAAAATTGTTGCAAGAATAGTCGCGGGCGTCAAAAGAATAGTCACGCATCCAAAAACTGTCACAAGAATTGTGGCGCATCAAAAGAATAGTGGCGCATCCAAAAATTGTCGTAAGAATAGTCGCTCGTCAAAAGAATAGTCACGCACCCAAAAATTGTCACAAGAATAGTCGCGTGTCAAAAGAATAGTCGCGCGTCCAAAAATTGTCGTAAGAATAATCGCGCGTCAAAAGAATAGTCGCGCGTCCAACAATTGACGCAAGAATAGTCGCGTGTCAAAAGAATAGTCGCGCATCCAAAAATTGACGCAAGAATAGTCGCGCATCAAAAGAATAGTCGTGCATCCAAAAATTGTCGCAAGAATAGTCGTGGGTAACAACTTTTTTTTGCTGTGCAACATTTTTGCCGTTTTGCAAATTTTTCGCCATTTCGGGAGTCTTTTGAAAGATTCGCAAATTTTTCGGCGAAGCGTAACGGGATAGATTCGCTCATCACTACTTGTGGGGCACTACGATGTGCCCCATAAAGCTCACACTTCTGTTTGTCCATGTTATTAATGTTTCATCGGTCCCCATGAGTTTCTATATGAGGTTTGCTTACCCTTAAATATCTAATTATGAGCTCATATAGCCAACTTTACACACCTACCTTTCCCAATTCTCTCAGTTTCTCTGCATTATTCATCACGTTCTGTCCCCGTTATTTTAGCGTCTGTTTTATTTTTACAGCGAGAGCTGACAAAGTGTCAATTGTCTCGGAGTGGTGGTCCCTCATTTAATAAGTCAGTGCCTCGTTTAATCACCGTGCTGCTAGCAATTTAGCTCATTTAGCAGTCAGTTAGCACAGCGGGTCACTTGCGCGTTTTTATCTCCGCAGGAGTCGCCCTATTGTTTTACAAACTACCTCAGGCTGACAGACAAAGATGCAAGGAAACCGACAATCAGTCGTCTGCCTGGAGAGCCGGAGCAGATGGGAGGAATTAATGTGCATCTTTTAGCGCCTTATGGTGCTGCTGGCAAGTAGCAAATCCATCATGTCACTTAGGGAAACATACGACCGGATGTAAACGGCCCAATTATTTCCATCAGAATTCGAATTGTTGCAAGAAAATATAAGAAATCAGCCCGAAGACAGCAGCCGCCACTACACCTCTTTGGCACGGCCCAACTTACTAATCCTTTATATCCAAGCAAGGTCCTTTATGGCTAAGGGAAGGCGATATGGCCATGGGGAGGAAATCAAACATGAAGTCTGTAGAGTTTTACTGTATTTATCCAGTTTCAATTGCAACGAAAATGCCAAGAAATGTAATGAGAAAGTTCTCTGAGGCTTCCATCTCCGCAGCCAAAACTCATATCTGTCGTCTGTATGACGAGTAAGAAATGAAAGATATTTGCCTGAGATGTACAGTATGTAGGTGCATCATTGGCTTCATGCTATTCTATTACTTGTGATGTTCTGGAGAAGAACTGGATAGATGCAGGGTCGGACTGGGGGGTGAAGGGCCCTCCAGGGCTCCCGCCCCAAGAGCCCTGAAGGTGCCCGTGCTGCCCCACCCGCCAGGGGCCCCCCCTAAACCCCCTTGCAGGGCCCCCCACCCGACGTCCTCCCCTGAGCACGTACATATAACATGTCAGGGGAGGAGCGGTCAGGTAGGGGGAGCGCCGGAAAGGATCGGGTCTGGGCTGCTGGGGTCGACCGGGATTTTTCCCGGTGTCCCGGCGGCCCAGTCCGACCCTGCATAGATAGATGGATCTTTATCTTCCTGGCCATGTTTGTGAAGGGCTTTTTAATTATTTTTGGTTATAGTTCAGCACAAATAATCAGAAGTATACGGCCAAAGATTCCAGGTGTCTGTGAACCACCCCAACAGTATTGTAGTGTGTGACACTGCCATTAAATTCACTGCAGTTCTCAAATGCTGCCTGGAGCTGTTTGATTCCTTTTTGCCCTTTGATCTTTTTATTTATTATAGTGATATTGTCACTATTCAGCCCTCCGGCTATTGGAGGGTGATTGGGTTGGTACAACACAGTGCAGGTTGGGGACAATGATATAGTAAAACCACTGACTGAATCTGTTGCCACCAGGGTCGAACTGGGCCACCAGGAAAAAACCCAGTGGGTCCTGGTGGCTCAGACCCTATCCCCAGAGGGTGCTCCCCTGATCCTCCCCATCGGATAGGTGGTGGGGGCCCCTGTTAGGGCGGTGTGAAGGCTGCTGCAGGGCCCATTGGGGGTGCAGGGTCCCCTGAAGCAGTAGCCCCTGTGGGCCCTGCACCCCCCAGTCCGACCCTGAATAAGGATAACTTTCAATGACTTGTGCCCCCCATTTATATATCAGGAATATACACCATCCTCTATTGCCATAATCTAATCCTATTGTTGCCATCTTGGTCATCTCTATGTACTTTCCACAACTCAACTATGGCCTGTTGACCTTGTTTGTTCCCCCCACTCTAGATATTGATATACAACTGCTAGTATCCCACTGACAGGCAAAAATTGTAGGGCGGCTGCTGGGAATGTTGCTCATTCACATACGGAGGTCACGGGGATGCTTGGCCCTGCTCCGTCCTGTATGTGAGGGTCTTCTATTGTATTTGCCAACACACTCTTGTATTTTTAAGGTTATGTACCCAGTGTTGCTAAGGGCAATATAAGCATGGTTCCATTGGAAATTACACTCATTTTTCTATTTGCACCTAATGCACCTATAGCACCACACTGTCCTTTGAACCTGTAGCAGCCATTAAGATGTTTCCTATCATTATACTTGTTGTACTAGAGCAGTCAAAACTGACTCCTGATTGTTTAAACCATATTACTATATACAAGGGGTTATTAATGAAAGTGGAGTAGGGTAGAAAGTGCAAAATACAGACATAAACACCACATGTTTAGCTCTGTGGCCTTTGGGCCTTGAGTATAGCATACTGAGGGCATTTGCACCACATTTTAGCGGATGATATTCTACTCATTATATTGTGATCTATAGTATTTGCTTTAGAATGCCACAGCATTAGGTCTCAAGTGACAGAGTCTATAGGAATTGATTTTGCCTTCTGCTAATAACCCCCTTACTGGTTCTAGAACCAATGTGTAATTAGCAGCCACTGTTCTGTGATTGAAAGTTGTCTGTCCGTATAATGCTAAGGAACTAAATATTGTTGGGAATGCATGGAGCCCGCTGTTGCTGTCAGTGGGTACATAGGGGTAGCACAGCCGGATACATGTCAGCTACCCAAGGCCAATTAATGATGTATCAGGGGGACAGGCTATAGTTCCTAAATGGGAACCAGCAGTTAGTCTGAGAGCTCATTATGTACAGTCATTATCATCTTTATCATCAATAACCCAACTGACAACAGCTCCGCCCATATCCCCCCCACACCCCCTGTGGTGACAACCTGCCCAACTTCCACTAATCACAGTTATATGAAAGTAGCAAACTGGTTAGGGGGGTGGTGGGGGAGTAAATGCAGCCTAAAATACAGCCCCTGTACATTACTGTATATACAGTAGAAGAAACCTCCATAAAACATAGCATGGTCTTTATACCCCCAGAATGAATACTTAGCTAATAGATAGTTTATATCTAGTGATGAGCGGATAAATAATTACCCCTTATTTGGGGCAGAACAGCCCTATTGGGTTTATTTAATGGTTACATGATTCCCTTTTCTCTGTAATAATAAAACAGTACCTGTACTTGATCCCAACTAAGATATAATTACCCCTTATTGGGGGCAGAACAGTCCTATTGGGTTTATTTAATGGTTAAATGATTCCCTTTTCTCTGTAATAATAAAACAGTACCTGTACTTGATCCCAACTAAGATATAATTACCCCTTATTGGGGCAGAACAGCCCTATTGGGTTTATTTAATGGTTAAACGATTCCCTTTTCTCTGTAATAATAAAACAGTACCTGTACTTGATCCCAACTAAGATATAATTACCCCTTATTGGGGCAGAACAGCCCTATTGGGTTTATTTAATGGTTAAATGATTCCCTTTTCTCTGTAATAATAAAACAGTACCTGTACTTGATCCCAACTAAGATATAATTACCCCTTATTGGGGCAGAACAGCCCTATTGGGTTTATTTCATGGTTAAATGATTCCCTTTTCTCTGTAATAATAAAACAGTACCTGTACTTGATCCCAACTAAGATATAATTACCCCTTATTGGGGCAGAACAGCCCTATTGGGTTTATTTAATGGTTAAATGATTCCTTTTTCTCTGTAATAATAAAACAGTACCTGTACTTGATCCCAACTAAGATATAATTACCCCTTATTGGGGCAGAACAGCCCTATTGGGTTTATTTCATGGTTAAATGATTCCCTTTTCTCTGTAATAATAAAACAGTACCTGTACTTGATCCCAACTAAGATATAATTACCCCTTATTGGGGCAGAACAGCCCTATTGGGTTTATTTAATGGTTAAATGATTCCTTTTTCTCTGTAATAATAAAACAGTACCTGTACTTGATCCCAACTAAGATATAATTACCCCTTATTGGGGCAGAACAGCCCTATTGGGTTTATTTAATGGTTAAATGATTCCCTTTTCTCTGTAATAATAAAACAGTACCTGTACTTGATCCCAACTAAGATATAATTACCCCTTATTGGGGCAGAACAGCCCTATTGGGTTTATTTAATGGTTAAATGATTCCTTTTTCTCTGTAATAATAAAACAGTACCTGTACTTGATCCCAACTAAGATATAATTACCCCTTATTGGGGCAGAACAGCCCTATTGGGTTTATTTAATGGTTAAATGATTCCCTTTTCTCTGTAATAATAAAACAGTATCTGTACTTGATCCCAACTAAGATATAATTACCCCTTATTGGGGGCAGAACAGCCCTATTGGGTTTATTTCATGGTTAAATGATTCCCTTTTCTCTGTAATAATAAAACAGTACCTGTACTTGATCCCAACTAAGATATAATTACCCCTTATTGGGGGCAGAACAGTCCTATTGGGTTTAATTAATGTTTTGTTGATTTTTTAATAGACTTAAGATATAGAGATCTAAATTACAGAAAGACCCCTATCTAGGATACCCTTGGTCCCGAGCATTCTGGATAATGGGTCCTATACCTGTACTAAAAAAGTATAATTTTATGTATACTGTATAGTTTTATGAAAATAATTGTTTTAGATGAAGCAGGGTTTTACTTATGCAATATATGTTTATAGACACCTACACTGTCAGGGGTAAAGTTTTCCTTTAATCTTCACTGAAAGAAATGATGGGGTAGATATGAGAATTAGTCTTTCATGTCCCTGAGGCGAACTATACATCTGGAACTGCTGGTTCCATAGCACAGATACAGCCCCAATCACTGTAACTCCTCTAGGTGTGCTCGCTAGTCAGTACATTGCATTAAGAATGTGCCCAGAACATTCCCTCTCTGCATATTCCCATGTATTTATATGGGTGCTAGGTGGGAGCTGTCATATTGCTTAGCTGGGGGGGTGCATTCCTCAGTGACAGCTATAGCTGCGAGATACTCTTGCCTGTAAGATGAGACTGCAATAATTTAAACACAGTTGTGTGAATTTGCACTTTATTATCTGTTCCAAGACAAGTTTGGCTGGGGTGGGAGTGTTTCATCCCATACCTTTTATTTCTGAGATGTTAGAAATATTAACCCTGCATGTACTGTGGGCTATGGCCCCATTTATTGTACAAAGCAATTCCCAATTATTTTGGGGGCGCGCAATGGAATTAAAAAATAGACTCCCCTGACAAGTTGGCTTTTACTGGTCCAGCACAGGTATTGAAAGCAACATCCAGCTGGTTGCCATGGGTTACTGGACTGGGTCAAATCATGCAAAGTGCATTTGTACACAACCCTAATCGTATTTATTGCTCATAAACTGGCCACACTTGCATCAACCTACTCATACAACTATTTACATTTTATTATAAATACCAGAATGGGAAACCAGGTTGGTTTTGATATTTTTGTAGTAGGTTAAAGATGACCATAACTATTTCGTATAATCGGCATGTGTATGGTCGGAGACAAAGCGACCAATATAGGTAAAAGCCTTGGATAATGGTTGTCTCGTCGAACGGGCAGGACCGAAAATTTTGATTGGGTGCCTTTGAAGGTGCCTGAACATGGTAAACGTTAATACAGAATTGTCAGATAAGTGACCAATGGTCCTGGGAAAGATCGTAATTGTAGCGTGTATGGCCACCTTAACTGACCAATCATGAATAGGGCTAGGTCCCCCTTTCATACTAATCCCATTCACCTGACCTTGAACAGAACAATGTTACCATTCACGTGTTTGGCCAAACGGCACACTATTTGTTGGATTAATGTCCAGTTTATTGACCATTTGGTCAGTGGGCTGCAGTTGAAGACCCAAGTTAATCCCATTGATAGTGGAGGGGTCAGACAGTTTGACCAGCTCAGTGTTGTCAAGATTTTGACAAACCCAGGCAAATATTTGTATCTCAATTAATGTGCCTATGTTGTAGGCTTTGGCTGCTGATATTATACTTAAATTTAATCAATTGGTTGAATATTGTAGTTGAAGCTATTTCACCTGTTCCAGTGTAATCCCATTGAAGGCATAGGGGCCAAATACTTTGATGAGCTTAATCTCTCCAGGGGCAGAATTTGCTCATTTTGTGCCCTGGGCAAACGTTTGATCTTTATTTAGTTCATTTACCCATGCAGTAGGCTAAAATGAGATAATATAAAAGGGGCAAGTGAAATGCCTTCAGATGCAGACGTTATACACAAACTGAATCAGACCTTGGGCAGAACACTGTCTATTCTAATGGATATGGATGGGAAAGGTGATTGTTTTGTTCCTGTGCAAGGTACACCAGCTAAAAAATAAATCTGTCTAGGGGTGATTTACTTAGACCCTCTTCCTCTTCCCTAGCCCCCCCTGCTGGCAAACACAGGTAGCACTGTATTCATGAGGGCGAATGAAGGGCTCTACGCTCTTAAACAGACTTCCGACACCTGCAGCAATTCTGCTGCCCACAGGGCAGTGAGCAAAGTGCATTAAATATGGCTGATTGACCGTTTTTTTGCACTTTGCACCATGCCCTAGATCAGGGATCCCCAACCTTTTCTACCCTTGAGCAACATTTAAATGGAAAAAGTGTTGGGAGAGCAACACAAGCATGGAAATGGTTTCTGGGGTGCCAATAAGATCTATAATTGGCTACTCAATAGCCCCTATGTGGCAGCCTACAGAAGGTTCTGTTTGGCATTATACTTTATACAACCAAAACTTGCCCCCAAGTCAGGAATTCAAAAATAACTCCCTGGTTTGGGGGCACTGAGAGCAACATCCAAGGGGTTGGGGAGCAACATGTTGCCCCTGAGCCACTGGTTGGGGATCACTGCCCTAGATGTAGTAAATGACCCGTAATGACCCGTAAACACTATGTAGGTGAAACACTGAAGACCATATCAAAGTATAAAAAAGAGGAAAAATTGCCAATGTGCCAATTTGCATGTCTGGCTGGATAGGGAGAGCTAACGACTAAGGATTTCCGACCTCTAAGAGCTGTTTTCCCCTTCTCACTAAAAATAATACAAAGCAGGTTAATTGGGCATTGTCAGTACAAAGACCCCAAAGTCATTAATTAAGCATCGGGCGGGGGGCTTTATAATACCTGGAAGTTCCACAGTGCAAAGAGCATCTTTAGAAGGTTGATGTATGTATCACCCACGCTCTATGTACCATTAATCTTCCATTTCCTACTCTGTCGGCAGCCATTGAGCAGCCGGGAGGCAGAGTGCAAATGAGGTCCCGCAGCCCCGTCCCTCGCTAATAAAGGCTCTCCAGCATTGGTCTTTTGGACACCTGACAAAAATAAAGATCCGTTAATGTCCCGTATAGCGAATTATTTGTCTTCTCCTTTGTAGGGCAGGAAACGCAATACTTCTACTCTCGCCAAACAGGAAAGGAGTCCTCTTAATACTGGAAGAATTGTTAATGGATTTATATAGCACGGATATGTTTAATCCTCCATTAAATTCATTTTTTTATGAGAAACCATGAAAAAGTATTTTAATATGGTGGTTTGTGAACCCTACCGCTTCCCTTCTTAAGATCAACAACATCTGAAGGGCTTCAGGACAGGCGTCTCTAACAGGGTTCTTCCACTTCCTATTGCCCAAACTAAACTGTTTTGAACTAAACACCCAATGTCTTTCTCTTACAAGCCAAAAAAACCTTGTATGTACCTGTCTTAGATCTCTACGCTCATTTATTGAGAAGAACATAGACTGCTGCAGATGTGAAGACCACCCATGCTAATAGGCACTAAGGATCAAATCACCAATGTGACCTTTGTAACTGAAAACAATATCTTGAGAGGGTTCCAGGTTCTTAGATGCAGGCCCCATATTTACAGTATTAGTGATTGATTCTGTTGGTAAAAGAGGAGATTTAGGTGTTCCGACAGGAGTGACTGGACTTGTGCCAAAAGAAGCTTTCACTTTCTAAATCCCACCTTTTATACTTTATAATTCCCATCACTTGAGTTGTTTGGACTCGTCTCATGTGTTAAACTCATTCACTGTTTGATAAAAACTTAAATCTTCTTCATGATCTTTATGTGATTTGGTGTTAAATGGATTGTTTCGTACTAGGATGTGGTGCTACTGCATATATCTTAGCCAGCCCGGGCTTCGTGGGTTCCTAGTGTTCCCCAAACTGGGGGCTGGCTTTAACAGGAGGATCCAATAGAGTTGTTAGGGGTGCAGAGCCTAAAAGCCATTCAAGCTAAAATCTAGGGACAAATGCTTATTCCCTGCCTTATAAACCCCTGGAACCAAAGGAAGGCTAAACATTAAACCATCATTTTTGCGAATCTCTGACTTTATTATGCGCTTAGAAGGCTTTCTGAAATGATTAGGGTCAAAGGGGACTTAACCCAAAAAGGTCTGAACCCCCTGTTCTAATCTAATTTGCACACAGAGTTTAAGTCCCTGCTATCACCTTAGTCACATATCTAGACCACAACGGACCTCCTGTCCAGTTCCAATATAGTCTCCTGAGCATGGTCCTCATGGAAAGCCTAGCTAGAAGGGGCTAAGGAATTAGTACCCCCTACTCCAGCTCAGCTTCCGAACAGCCACCCAGAGCCCACCGAGCAAATTTAACGTCTTGGATCATTGCTGCTATTTAGATGCTGTAAGTTTAGGCTGGTGCAATTAGTACAGTATATCAATTATGGTATATTTATTAAAGTATATTTAATTCTTCTGTTACTACAAGTCCCAGGCAGGAACCTTTCCAAAATCTGTCACTAGGTGCAGGGTGCAATGTGGGTGCTATGTAATTTACATGTTAGGATGATAAACAAAGTAGGAGACAGACACAGGATGAATGGGGGCAGAGGCCTTGTCTTCTGTCTTCACTCCTGTCTAGTCCTACCACTCCCAACAGACACTTCACTTTCTGCATCATTTGAAATCCTGGCAGGGGAGGAGGGACTAAAACATTGATGTTACACATTGTAACAACATCTCCACAGCTTACAGACAGCATGCAGGAACTACATAACCCACAATGCATTGCACTGGGATGTTCCTTTCCTTATTGTGTGCAGGGAATTATGGGAACAGTGGGTGGGGCTTAGGTAACTGATCTAAACTATATTATTACATTAAAAAATCAAGAAAAGGCTGGATATTTTTTAATTAATGTATAGTGCCAAGTTGCTAGAAATTATGTTTACTTTTCAAAAAGCTTAAGCCATTGCAACACTTGTCTCTACCCCTAGTAGCTCAGCCTGGGGGCATTCCCATTTGCTTGTTCTATACCACATTTACCCTTTGTGACAAAGCTGCTATAAAGGGGGAGCTTTAAAACCAAATGGGTAAAGAGTCCATACCATGATGAGTACAGGGCCATTGTGATCCTCAGTTGCTGGTTCAGGGGATGTTTCCATGCTCATTCGCACTATTCTCCTTCTCACTTGAGTAATTACAATTAATGAAACGATCACATCCCCGAGGCAGAATGTTCTGTAGGGAGTAAGGAGAAGAAATGCATCACAATTCTCCTTGTTTCCCTTTGTATCTAGAGTTTTCCGACAGAAGGTTTGTGTTTTTTTTTCACATCTTTTAGACCTTCTGTGATTCCTCCACTCACAGGGTGACGTTGGGCTTTAGGCACAAGGAATCAGCTTATGGCCTGACTGCTGTTCATCTGTTTGGTTCCTTTGGGCCAATGAGCCAATCTGTAGAACAGATGTACCCTAGGGACACAGGCATACCCCCCGACTTAGCCGGGCCAAACACAATGGTTGGCTTTGGCTGTGAAAAGAATGTACTCTATGAACAACATGCCGAGGTGCAACAGCCGTTCCCCACCAGCTGTGTCAAGGGGGGGCATTAAATGAGCCGGGGAGAATCAGAAGACAACGGAGCACTGTATGCCCTCAGCACTACGGGAATGTCTTCAACATGAATGACGAATGCATCTAGTGTAGCTTCTAGCAAGTGCTCTCGTTGGGTTCCCAATGTCTGAAGGAACAAGGGACAATGCAAAGGGGAAATGCCACTTGATTTATGGCTTCCAAGGGATGACACTTGCTTCACTGAGTGTCCCATAAATCTACCGGCCACCTTCTTTATTTAGAAGGAAATGTAATGTGTATAAACTGGGAGTGCATCTTCCACTGATTGCCACTTAAAGAGACAGAGACAATATGATGCCATGTTAATAGTAACACTCATTCGCTGCCCTTGTACAAATGGGACTGACAGCTGTGGGATCAGGGACGGCAACCAGTTGAACTAAAACTCCCAGCACTGACTCACAAAAGACTTCAGATGCTCGGTTGTAAGTTGGAAACCCCTGGGATAAATGATAGATTCCCCAAAATGTTCCACATATGAAATGTCAGTAGCAACCAGGAACAAGAGACTGTGTCACACTGATGGTAGGGTTACTTTAGAAGAGATAAACAATATGGCAACTGAAGCATTTCTCAAACAATCAAGTGGCAATACACACGATTGAACTGATGGCTACAATGTCCTTTTCATTAAAACAATAATATCTTGATTACAGGTTGGTGATACAGGTATGGAACCATTTTCTGGAAACCCAATATCCAGAAACCTCCGAATTACGGAAAGCGCGTCTCCCATAGACTCCATTTTAATAAAATAATTCAGATTTTTAAAACTGATCTACTTTTTCTCTGTAATAATAAAACAGTACCTTGTAATTGATCCCAACTAAGATAAAATTACCCCTTATTGGGGCAGAACAGCCCTATTGGGTTTATTTCATGGTTAAATGATTCCCTTTTCTCTGTAATAATAAAACAGTACCTGTACTTGATCCCAACTAAGATATAATTACCCCTTATTGGGGGCAGAACAGCCCTACTGGGTTTATTTAATGGTTAAATGATTCCCATTTCTCTTTAATAATAAAACAGTACCTGTACTTGATCCCAACTAAGATATAATTACCCCTTATTGGGGGCAGAACAGCCCTATTGGGTTTATTTAATGGTTAAATGATTCCCTTTTCTCTGTAATAATAAAACAGTATCTGTACTTGATCCCAACTAAGATATAATTACCCCTTATTGGGGGCAGAACAGCCCTATTGGGTTTATTTAATGGTTAAATGATTCCCTTTTCTCTGTAATAATAAAACAGTACCTGTACTTGATCCCAACTAAGATATAATTACCCCTTATTGGGGCAGAACAGCCCTATTGGGTTTATTTCATGGTTAAATGATTCCCTTTTCTCTGTAATAATAAAACAGTACCTGTACTTGATCCCAACTAAGATATAATTACCCCTTATTGGGGGCAGAACAGCCCTATTGGGTTTATTTAATGGTTAAATGATTCCCTTTTCTCTGTAATAATAAAACAGTACCTGTACTTGATCCCAACTAAGATATAATTACCCTTATTGGGGGCAGAACAGCCCTATTGGGTTTATTTAATGGTTAAATGATTCCCTTTTCTCTGTAATAATAAAACAGTATCTGTACTTGATCCCAACTAAGATATAATTACCCCTTATTGGGGGCAGAACAGCCCTATTGGGTTTATTTAATGGTTAAATGATTCCCTTTTCTCTGTAATAATAAAACAGTACCTGTACTTGATCCCAACTAAGATATAATTACCCCTTATTGGGGGCAGAACAGCCCTATTGGGTTTATTTCATGGTTAAATGATTCCCTTTTCTCTGTAATAATAAAACAGTACCTGTACTTGATCCCAACTAAGATATAATTACCCCTTATTGGGGCAGAACAATCCTTTTGGGTTTAATTATTGTTTTATTGATTTTTTAGTAGGCTTAAGGTATGAAGATCCAAATTACAGAAAGACCCCTTATCCGGAATACCCTTGGTTCTGAGCATTCTGGATAATGGGTCCTATACCTGTATTATAATGTTGGGGTGGAATAGTGGTGAGCATATATAAAAGAAGCCCTCTAAAATGATTGGGGGTAGGAGAGCTGGAATGTGACCCAGTGTCAGCTGACCCAGTGCATAAATAAATATAAATATATATACAACTAATAACATACTGTGAGCTGTGTGCTGGCTATTTTCCGTCATAGTGGGTATTAAATCCAACTGGACTTTTCCCACCCCTATGAAATATAATTATTCCCTATGTAAGCCCCCCTAACTGTACAACTGCTTATAAAGTTTATATTTAAGTATAGGGCTACGGCTGCCTGTGCAGCTAAACTAACCCCCTCTCTGAGTCCCCAGACACAGTGTGTGCTATTCCCTGCCTCTATTTCCAGAGTCACAGCAACGAGGATATAAATAATGTGCGAGGTCTTATATTGTAATGGGATGTGAATAGCAACGTGCTCCAACAGGAACAGAAAGTATAATAAGGGGAAACCTCAAGCGAACCCTTTGCCTTGTGTCACCAACCTAAAGTATTTCTTTGTTTGTATTCTGTATATATATACTGTATATATACAGAAAAGAACAGAGCACACCCTAATAGTAATCAAATGCCCCAGGTGCTTGCAAAAACCATGTATATAGCAAGACAATGAGCCGCACACACAGGGACTTTGTTAGAAAACAAAATTTTTTTTAATGAAAACGATCCAACGTTTCGAGCACCAACTGTGCTCTTCCTCAGGGACAAACCACAGGTTTGTCCCTGAGGAAGAGCACAGTTGGTGCTCGAAACGTTGGATCGTTTTCATTAAAAAATTTTTTTGTTTTCTAACAAAGTCCCTGTGTGTGCGGCTCATTGTCTTGCTATATATATATATATATATATTATTATTATCATTAACATTTACTTATAAAGCGCCAACATATTCCGCAGCGCTGTACAATAAATATATATATGTACAAATATCTGTGTGTGTGTGTATGCATATATACACTGTATATATATCATTAATCTATTTAATAAAGCATTATATACTAGAGGAGACACCTCTGTGGGTGTAAATGAGTAGACCCAGACCTGTAACCCCACATTTTTACCTTCTCAGATAACCCATAACCGTTCTATACTCGGCCTGACCTGCTGCCTACTTTCCTACAGGAAACAGGAAGTCATTGTCATTGTAGAGCAGGAGTGACATCATCGCCGACTGAAAGTGACATCATATAAGGACAGGGGAGAGTGAAATAGAAGTAAAAGAAACTTATATTGGGCCCTGTTGCCTGACCATATATACTGTATATATTATGGGCCCTGCAGAGTTGTTAGCATGAATGTCTTTTTCCCTATACAAAACACCTCTTAGTATGTGTTGCATTGTGCAATAGGTTATTTCTCTTTACATTTAAATCTATATCTTATCTTATACTTTATCTTTTTGAAAAGTAAACATAATTTCAAGCAACTTTGCAATATACATCAATAGAAATATATGCAGCCTTTTCATGATGTTTAATGTAATAATATGGTTTGGAACAGTTCCCTAAGCCCCGCCCCCTGTTCCCTATGCCCCGCCCCCTGTTCCCCTGCTGATCTGGCTGACTACTTTGTGACTCAAATAAATGTAACAGTAGTCGCCTGTCCTCAGCCTGCCTTCAGCCTGCCTCCTCCCAATCCCACAATTCCCTGCTGCACACGTGATGTCAATAAGGAAAGGAACATCCCAGTGCAATGCATTGTGGGTCATGTAGTTCCTGCATGCTGTCTGTAAGCTGTGGAGAAGTTGTTACAATGTGTAACATCAGTGTTTTAGTCCCTCCTCCCCTGCCAGGATTTCATATGATGCAGAAAGAGAAGAACTGTTTTGCAGCTGGATTTCAGCATATAAAATGGGATTTATTCCTACTGTTTGAAGGAACAGATTACAGGGATAGGGATATTAGGGGTTTCTGTGCTGTGTGGGGCTCTTTAACACATTTTGCTTAGAAAGAGTTCCCCTTTAAATGTGATTTTCATTCAGTAAAACTGAACAGGACCCAACCCCCTGTGACTAGAAAGCGATTTGTTTATCTTTAGCAATCAGCTAATTCACCCAGATCCTAATTCATGTTGGCAGCTCACGCACCTCCTTATCTGCTCGCCAGGATGGATGTCGCTATCGCTGTATGCGCACGTATCACTGGTATCATTGGCTCTTCCCTGGCAGCTAGCAATGTGATTTATAACACAATGTATGAATTACTCAAATACTGACGATCAACACTGGCTGAGGGAGAACAGAATTAGTGTAGGGGACCCAACGGGTTAATCTCCCCTGCTGGTCAGGAAATCCTAGGTTTGTACCCTATGATCCATGGAAAAGAGATAGGATTTGTGTCTAATTCCTCTTATTGATATACGGGGAAGGAGCACATAGCTCATCCTTTAAAGGGATACTGTCATGGGAAGGGAGCAAGATAGCAGCTCCCAGTAGGAATCAGAATAGCCCTCAATAGTAAGAAATCCAAGTCCGGCTTGGGACTCCTCCAGTTACATGGGAGTAGGAGAAACAATAGGTTAGCTGAAAGCAGTTCTAATGTGTAGCGCTGGCTGAAAGCTCAGACTCAGGCACACTTTACTGCTGCGCTGCAAGTTGGAGTGATATCCCCCCCCTCACCCCCAGCAGCCGATCAGCAGAACAATGGGGAGGGAGCAAGTTAGCAGCTCCCAGTAGGTATCAGAATAGCACTCAATAGTAAGAAATCCAAGTCCGGCTTGGGACTCCTCCAGTTACATGGGAGTAGGAGAAACAATAGGTTAGCTGAGATGGCGCCTACACACCAATATTACAACTACAAATACATTTGTTGGTTCACAATTTTACATGTGAATTATTTGTTTGTGAATTATTTGCTATGGAAACAGTGCAAGCAACTTAAGAGAAAGAGGTTTAAGGTGCAACATACTGCAGGGAAAAGCGCAAGTTGCCCATTATGCTTGTGGATGTAAATGAACCCTTGGGACTTGTGGCCATAGACGTCAGATTTCAGCTGCCAGTTCAGGCCTTAGGAAGGCATATCGGGAGACCATTGGCTCATTTAGAGACCTCGCCAAACAAGCGGATTGGACCTTTATGCAAGATGACAAAGAGCATCTTCAGCTCCACCAATGATTAGTGTGGAGACACCTGCCTAAGTGTAGAGATACCAGCCCGAGAGGGACATAGTAACATAGTAAGTTAGGTTGAAAAAAGATGTACGTCCATCACGTTCAACCATAATGCCTATATATAACCTGCCTAACTGCTAGTTGATCCAGAGGAAGCCTCTCTAATTTGCCGCAGAGGGGAAAAAATTCCTTCCTGACTCCAAGATGGCAATCGGACCAGTCCCTGGGGCAACTTGTACTCAGGCGATCATCTTCTCTAAGAGGCTTCCACTGTTGGGGATCCAGCATCCCATTGACAGCCAAAGGTTTTAGGGGTGCTGGGACCATTACAAGTTGGGCATTCCTGATTTTACTTGTCTGTTTTTTCTCAAATAGGTCCCTCATAGTTCCTTCGTTGACCAGACCCCATATTTCCTAACTGTGGCTTCTCCAAAATTTCACTGCCCCCCATATAAAATCCTTTATGGGCTGTGGGTGAGGGAAATCCACACTCAGATATTACCCTAGTTGGATACGAACCCAAGACCCAAGTGTTATAAAGTAGTAACGTTTACACTGTGCTCTAACATATGAATTTCATTCCATCAATGAATGTAGCTGCTGTGTCTGGGGCTGGGGTGTTTGAGACGTTAATAAAAGCTCAGGAACACTGAGGTCTGAACAAGTTAATTAGCTTTAATTCACCTTGCAAACAAGGTCTTCTGCTGGCCTAACCCCGTCCTTCCTGGGCTTGGGAAACGCTAGAAGACATAAGGGAGACATAAGAGAGGAGACAATGGTTGGTTTACTTTGCTGTGAGCAATGTTTGTGTGTTCTAATCAGATTATAAATAGGAAATGAGCTGTAATTAAATGTAATTAAACTTCGGCGACAATTGTACCCAGGTATTTGCAGACGTGGAAATGAGTTTTGGAGAGAATATATAGAGGCATAAAAAATGCATAAAAAGAGAAATATATTTATAATGATTTTTTTTAGAATTTCCATTTTCTCCTTCCATCTGTAGCGCAAGGGGCATGGTGTTCTTATCACTGGCAGGAACTCCATAGGGAGTAGTCTGGAACCTCTGATTAGCAC
The DNA here is from genome assembly GCF_000004195.4 of Xenopus tropicalis. NCBI lineage: Eukaryota > Metazoa > Chordata > Amphibia > Anura > Pipidae > Xenopus > Xenopus tropicalis. The sequence goes on from NC_030682.2 coordinate 141,080,991, forward strand.
TTGGGCAGTCTGGAACCTCTGATAAGCACTTGGGTAGTCTGGAACCTCTGATTAGCATCTGGGCAGTCTGGAACCTCTAATTAGCACTTGGGCAGTCTGGAACCTCTGATTAGCACTTGAGCAGTCAGGAACCTCTGATTAGCACTTGGGCAGTCTGAAACCTCTAATTAGCACTTGGGCAGTCCGAAACCTCTGATTAGCACTTGAGCAGTCTGGAACCTCTAATTAGCACTTGGGCAGTCTGGAACCTCTGATTAGCACTTGGGCAGTCTGGAACCTATGATTAGCACTTGGGCAGTCTGGAACCTCTGATTAACACTTGGGCAGTCTGGAACCTCTGATTAACACTTGGGCAGTCTGAAACCTTTGATTAGCACTTGGGCAGTCTGGAACCTCTGATTAGCACTTGGGCAGTCTGGAACCTCTGATTAGCACTTGGGCAGTCTGGAACCTATGATTAGCACTTAGGCAGTCTGGAACCTCTGATAAGCACTTGGGCAGTCTGGAGCATCTGATTAGCACTTGGGCAGTCTGGAGCCTCTGATTAGCACTTGGGCAGTCTGGAGCCTCTGATCAGCACTTGGGCAGTGGGCCCTAAGCTACAGGCCAATGTTGAAATAATATTCTCTAGACCCCATTACAATCTAAGGTGCGTACAGGCACTCACGCATAAGGGCCACTTTCATCAGAAGCCAACAAACCTGCTTCTGTGTTTTTTAATACTGTGTGAGGGAACCTGACACCCTGGAGGGAACCCTTGGAGCACTTTGTTTGGTCTCTGGGTCCTGCAGCAAAAGAACCACAAAGTGGACAATAAGAGTGTTTTTTTAGGGTAAAGTCACATGGAATATTTTGTCATCCCTGGGAAATGCTTCATGATTCAAGCATTTTACCCTCATTGGTTCCCGTAGCTCACAAAGGAATGGTTATTTTGTCACTAGTAAATGATGTTGTCTTTCCCATGTTTGTTTGTACCCCCCTACCATTTTTTTGCCAGAACATGGTCTTATCCATTATATCCCATAAAACAAGAATTATTTATGCCTCAAAAGTTAATAGATATTTTTATGGAGTCGGTGACATCTCCCATAGACTCCATTTTAATCAAATAATTCACATTTTTTAAAATGATTTCCTTTTTCTCTGTAATAATAAAACAGTACCTGTACTTGATCCCAACTAAGATATAATTACCTCTTATTGGGGCAGAACAGCCCTATTGGGTTTATTTCATGGTTAAATGATTCCCTTTTCTCTGTAATAATAAAACAGTACCTGTACTTGATCCCAACTAAGATATAATTACCCCTTATTGGGGCAGAACAGCCCTATTGGGTTTATTTCATGGTTAAATGATTCCCTTTTCTCTGTAATAATAAAACAGTACCTGTACTTGATCCCAACTAAGATATAATTACCCCTTATTGGGGCAGAACAGCCCTATTGGGTTTATTTCATGGTTAAATGATTCCCTTTTCTCTGTAATAATAAAACAGTACCTGTACTTGATCCCAACTAAGATATAATTACCCCTTATTGGGGGCAGAACAGCCCTATTGGGTTTATTTAATGGTTAAATGATTCCCTTTTCTCTGTAATAATAAAACAGTACCTGTACTTGATCCCAACTAAGATATAATTACCCCTTACGCAGACGTAACGTAGGAGATCCGAATTACGGAAAGACCCCTTATCCGGAAAACCCCAGGTCTCGAGCATTCTGGATAACGGGTCCCATACCTGTACCAAAAAAACACTTTCGTCTTCCTTTAAAACTTTATTTCGCAGTATTTTTACCTACTTTCAAGCAACTTTACACATGACTTATTTAAGCAAATGACTTTTTTTTTTTTTGCTCCGTTTTAATTTTTAATGGCCGTTTGCACTTTTTAAAAATGCAGCTCCAGTGAAACAAAAACAAAGGGAGAATAAAACGGTTCTTCCACCTGCTAATGGTTTCCCAAATGGTTGTTACCCTCCTCTATTTACATACACAGTTCTGCCCATAGATCTCGTTAATGCTACGTTTGTGGTTTGGAAAATGTAATCCATTTGGGATGGGGGTAAATAACTAGAAAAGCCACGTTAGAAGATTGCGCCACTATAGATGGTTAATTAAACATGAGCCCCAAGCATCATCTCAGCGAGAAGGAACAGGGAAACATATTCACAAGATGTATGTGGGTCTATTATAAAGCAATTATTACTCATTACCGCTCCTATTTTGTCTGAACCGCGGTTGTATTGGTTTCAGCCATGAAGACAAATATCCAGGAAAACGTGCGTGGGAAACAAAGAGTGGGAATTCTTTTAGGGCTTCCCCCCAACCCTCAACAGCCCTCAGCTGATACAATGCATTCATGGGGGCAGTAATCTGGAAATGGGAATGCAGAGGAGAGCTCAGCATGGCGGCCCTGTTGCTTGAAGTAAGTTGACAAAAGGGGAAGACTATTGAGGTGGCCATACACGGGCCGATTGTAGCTGCCGATATCAGTCCCTTGGACCAATTTGGCAGCTTATCGGCCCGTGTAGGGGCTGAAACGATGGCCATGCCCGACCAATATCTGGGCTAAAATTGGGCATATATCGATCGAGCAGTTTAAAAGATTAAGTCGGATCGGGGACCGCATTGCTCGTTGATGCCGTCCCCGAAACGACTGTGCCATTGCCACCATTATAATTCGGTCGTTTAGCCTACATTTTCTCGATATCGCCCACCCGTAGGTAGGGATATCGGAAGAAGATCCGAGGTCGCCAAGCGAGTGGATTTTTACGTGTATGGCCACCTTTATAGTAAGCTTCATATTGTGGAACAGTCTTTCTCACATGCAAGATCAACCCAATTTGTAAGGCTTGCTTGAAGGTAAAGGGTGTCACCTCTTTTTGTTTGGCATTCAGAGTACTGAATATTGCATTCTAGCTGGTATGGTTAAGAGCAGTGGTTGTCCAACTTTTTAAGTCCAAGCTAGCACTGGAGATTCAACCTTTGATCAGGGTCCCATTTAGGTAATAACAATGTTATGAACATAGGAAAACATTGATCAAGAATATGTTGACATCAAATAAGTTTTCACACCACCCAAAACCCCACCCAAGTTGACCTTTAATCTGGGCTTTCAGATGTATCTAGGAGAACAAAGAATCATTCTCCCCAGATCTTGTCATTAATGGCCTTCAGGCTTAGCCCCCCCCCCTTGCCACTGCTCCAGCAATAGTATTTGCTCATGCCCACCCTTCACTACAAGCAAGATGGCTACCTTCTTCCAATCATTTAGAGTGAATGTTGGGCAGTGCAGTTTGTTTTAAGATGATAGTTGTCCATGTAATGTCTAAAGGTGGCCATACATTGTAAGATCCGCTCTTCTCCTGTACTTGATCCCAAATCTCCCGATATGCCCACCTAGGGCCCTAGTTCCAAACAATCAAATTTAATTGGATGGCAAAGGAACTGCCATTTTGGGGACCGCATCAACGAGCCGATGATGTCTCCGATCCGTCGGAAAAATCAAACCTGCCCGATTGAGATCTGGCTGATTTTAGACCAGATGTCAGTCAGGGAGGCCCGTACATGGGCAGATAAGCTGCTGAATCAGACCTATATTGGCAGCTAAAATCGGCCTTAAGACCATAACAAGATGACATTTGTTGCATCTGCTTCCTTGTTTCCATATGATCAGATTGTGTGGCCCAAGAGCTAGCAGATCAGTTTCACATTCCAAATCCCACACAATCCATTTGTAGACCAAAAAGCACAAAAATAATTAGGGGATTGGTGGCAGACACATTGGCTATTTGTCCCCAGCATAAAGATGGCCAAGCAAACCTGCTCTTAATAGGACCAATCAGCCCATAAGACAAACACAGATGGATTTTGTGTGGTTTGATCATCCATTAAAAAGGACAAACAGCACAGTTCTGTTTGCTTGTGTATCTCAAACAAGTGGGTTAGGTGCAACCTGGGCCCAGATGTTTAAATTGGCTCCAACCACCTGTTGAGACAGGGGGCTTTTGTTCATCCTCCTCTTCATTCTTTGTGCACTGATTCCTGTCTGATTTGTGCTGTGCAGTTCACTTCTCCGAAAGAGAGAAATTAAATCCGCCCCGAAGACGATATTAAAAATGGACTAGAAGAAAACTTAATATGCCTGAGAAAATATAGTCATAAACCATAAACAAAAAGTGATTATACATTGCATGTAATGTGCTGGTTCAGCCAAGCAGAAATTACCTTTCTTCATACCGGTGTGTGACGGCTGACAATTTAAGTGAGGATTAGCAATGAAGGGAGATAAAAATGATTTCTAGTCCAAACTTGATTGTCGGCCTAATTCACTGGGAAGGGAAGCCAAAACCCTGCCCTCGACACTGAAACATAAGAGCAACGGGGTTGTGCAAGAGGGAGAAATTCTGACAAAGAGTGCACTTTGAAGTCAACTATTCCCAACATTAAACACTACATGAGAACTTGGATTTTTAATGATTTTATCCTGTTCAATAGAATTTTTAAGCATAAAAAACAGCCCCCCCAGCCCAATAAATAGTGACTGTCTGTGGCACCTTACAGCCCCCCTGGCATTTCCAGTACCCAGAGGCACAAACAGCCCCCCAGCCCAATAAATAGTGACTGTCTGTGGCACCTTACAGCCCCCCCTGGCATTCCCAGTACCCAGAGGCACAAACAGCCCCCCCCAGCCCAATAAATAGTGAGTGTCTGTGGCACCTTACAGCCCGCCTGGCATTCCCAGTACCCAGAGGCACAAACAGCCCCCCCAGCCCAATAAATAGTGACTGTCTGTGGCACCTTACAGCCCCCCTGGCATTCCCAGTACCCAGAGGCACAAACAGCCCCCCATCCCAATAAATAGTGACTGTCTGTGGCACCTTACAGCCCCCCTGGCATTTCCAGTACCCAGAGGCACAAACAGCCCCCCCCCCCCAGCCCAATAAATAGTGACTGTCTGTGGCATCTTACAGCCCCCCTGGCATTCCCAGTACCCAGAGGCACAAACAGCCCCCCCAGCCCAATAAATAGTGACTGTCTGTGGCACCTTACTGCCCCCCTGGCATTCCCAGTACCCAGAGGCACAAACAGCCCCCCCAGCCCAATAAATAGTGACTGTCTGTGGCACCTTACAGCCCCCTGGCATTCCCAGTACCCAGAGGCACAAACAGCCCCCCCCCCCAGCCCAATAAATAGTGACTGTCTGTGGCACCTTACAGCCCCCCCTGGCATTCCCAGTACCCAGAGGCACAATCAGCCCCCCCAGCCCAATAAATAGTGACTGTCTGTGGCACCTTACAGCCCCCCTGGCATTCCCAGTACCCAGAGGCACAAACAGCCCCCCAGCCCAATAAATAGTGACTGTCTGTGGCACCTTACAGCCCCTCTGGCATTTCCAGTACCCAGAGGCACAAACAGCCCCCCCAGCCCAATAAATAGTGACTGTCTGTGGCATCTTACAGCCCCCCTGGCATTCCCAGTACCCAGAGGCACAAACAGCCCCCCCCAGCCCAATAAATAGTGACTGTCTGTGGCACCTTACTGCCCCCCTGGCATTCCCAGTACCCAGAGGCACAAACAGCCCCCCAGCCCAATAAATAGTGACTGTCTGTGGCACCTTACTGCCCCCCTGGCATTCCCAGTACCCAGAGGCACAAACAGCCCCCCCAGCCCAATAAATAGTGACTGTCTGTGGCATCTTACAGCCCCCCTGGCATTCCCAGTACCCAGAGGCACAAACAGCCCCCCCCAGCCCAATAAATAGTGACTGTCTGTGGCACCTTACTGCCCCCCTGGCATTCCCAGTACCCAGAGGCACAAACAGCCCCCCCAGCCCAATAAATAGTGACTGTCTGTGGCACCTTACAGCCCCCTGGCATTCCCAGTACCCAGAGGCACAAACAGCCCCCCCCCCCAGCCCAATAAATAGTGACTGTCTGTGGCACCTTACAGCCCCCCCTGGCATTCCCAGTACCCAGAGGCACAATCAGCCCCCCCAGCCCAATAAATAGTGACTGTCTGTGGCACCTTACAGCCCCCCCTGGCATTCCCAGTACCCAGAGGCACAATCAGCCCCCCCAGCCCAATAAATAGTGACTGTCTGTGGCACCTTACAGCCCCCCTGGCATTCCCAGTACCCAGAGGCACAAACAGCCCCCCCCCAGCCCAATAAATAGTGACTGTCTGTGGCACCTTACAGCCCCCTGGCATTCCCAGTACCCAGAGGCACAAACAGCCCCCCCCCAGCCCAATAAATAGTGACTGTCTGTGGCACCTTACAGCCCCCCTGGCATTTCCAGTACCCAGAGGCACAAACAGTCCCCCCAGCCCAATAAATAGTGACTGCCTGTGGCACCTTACAGCCCCCTGGCATTCCCAGTACCCAGAGGCACAAACAGCCCCCCCAGCCCAATAAATAGTGACTGTCTGTGGCACCTTACAGCCCCCCTGGCATTCCCAGTACCCAGAGGCACAAACAGTCCCCCCAGCCCAATAAATAGTGACTGCCTGTGGCACCTTACAGCCCCCCTGGCATTCCCAGTACCCAGAGGCACAAACAGTCCCCCCAGCCCAATAAATAGTGACTGCCTGTGGCACCTTACAGCAGCCCCTCTGGCATTTGCCAGAATCCATAGATTGCCAGTCCGGGCCTCTCCCTCTATATTGCAGAAGATACAGAAGAGTAGGAAATTGTTGAAAGTTATGTTCTTGTAGAAGATACAGCCATATCTTTTCATACAAACGTTTACATTTCTACTTTTCTTCTATGTTTCTTGTAGCTTTTGAAATGGATCTATAGTGGATTTCAAGATATTAGCGGATTTTTTCACCCAACCAAAACAAATGAAACAATCTTGGTGGTAGCCCCGAAGGACATGTCACTCAAGCACCCTAAGCACCCTATTAGTCATTCTGTTTCAGGGAACACCTTCAATTTTCAGGCACTTATACCCACATTAAGGGCTGTGCCTCAGCCTTCCTCCATAGTCCTACAGCTAATACTGCTGTACCATTGGCTGACTGCTCCTGTATTAACTAGTTCCCTTTTTGCTGAGAAGGTGCTTTATTATGTGTATAGGCTTGAGGATAGGTTTGAGCAACTGTTCAAAACCTCATTGTTAAAGTGTCTTGGCACTGGTGGGCAGGGTCGGACCTAACCCCCCCCCCACAGGGGCCCCCACCCGGCGTCCTCCCCTGAGCGCCCGTAAATTTATTGCGACAGGGGAGGAACTGTCAGGCAGGGGAAGTGCTGCAAGGGGCGGATCTGGGCCGCCAGGGCCCACTAGGGCGGCCCAGTCCGACCCTGCTGGTGGCTTCACCTTGGGCCTCTCAGCATCCCCATGCAGTATTTGCTGACACTATGGGGCTCATTTACATCCAAAAGTATTCCTGCAATCCCTGCAATTACCCCCCAGTCAGTTGCACCAAAAAAACCCTTCATTTTAAGCTTGAGTCAAAATGCACTCAGTGCCGCTCAGTCCTTCCTGCCTGCCGTTCCAAATTGTGCGCTGCTGCATCTATTGACGCAGGGGAACCCTGGACCTACTACCACCTCCTGACCAGGCAGTAGCTGCAGGGTTTCCTTCACTCACAGTGTCAATAGGAGCAGCACACTGGCACCTAAAGAATCAGGTACAGACGTCACTCACATGTCGAACGCCAGAAATGCCACCAAGTGGACCTTGCCACTATCATGTCCCAATTGCAACAAAACATGGGAACTGTTGTGCCAATTTTTCAGAATCAGATGCAGTTGCATGAAGAGCATTGCCCCTTTGCATCGCCAGTAATGCACCTTGGTCCTAACAAGGTTCTTTCCCCAACAACCACATTTCCTTGGTGCTCATGATATTGTCCAACTGCCCTAATTTTCCAGAATAGAGATTTGGGAAGAAGATCCCACTGCAAAGGACCTAAGGTAAAACTATTTGTGAGAACCTAAATTCTTAGCAAACTTTTAGTAGTAATTGTGTTTATCAGAGCATATTCCTGCAAAGGAGTCCTTGGATACCAACACAGTTTCCCACTTAAAGACATCAGGCCTCATTTAAAAAGCCTCAAGGAATGTGCAAAGTGCAAAAAATGCACCTACAATGAAAATGCCTGTACATTAAAGCTCCCAGTGGAGGGATAATATCCAGATCTAAACTGCTGGCCCCTAACATATAAGACACCTGATTCATTCATTTGCCGATTGCTTGGTTAAACTGACAAATTTTTGAGAACAAACATGGCGGTTAGGGAGGAAACTGTTGCAACTATATATAGTGATAGTACTTACTGTATAGCTTTGCTTATCTTTAAAGCCCATATTTTTATAAGGACTTTAACAGCCAGGAAAGTTATATTTCAGAATTTATGGTGCCAAAGCATAGCACAAAGCAGGGTTGGGCGCCATTGATTTAAAGTGTTATGGTTGCCATATTGTTCTAGTGTCTCCATCTTTGCCCCTCTTGTCTCCATTTAGTGCTACTGTCACCGCTACTACCCCTACCTATTCCTATTCCTACATACACCTTCTGCTCTGTTACTCATAGTTCTTTGTAAGGCCATTTGCATTCATTTATAAGGGCTTTGTATAAAGTGCAAGATTTTGGTGCTATCCGCTATGTTCTGTACTCACGCTGAAATGGGTTTTTCCGGAATTCCAGTGCAATTGTTGGAGCTGCAAACTTTGTGGCAGATTATGGGAAATGATGGACCAGAGTAGAATGTACTTGGGGCAACTTTCAACCACGAGAGGCCAGGCGTTTTGCACGTACACGACGGTCAATTGTTTGCACTTTAGGTTTCATATATTTGTTCTTGTACTTAATGACTGGCAAAATCCATCCCTCCCTTGCTCCTCAAAGCCCTGGGAACTAGTGATAAGCGAATCTGTCCCATTTCGCTTCTCCCGGAAAATTTGCGGATCTTTCAAAAGATTCGCAAAACGGCGAAAAAATTCTCGAAGTGGAGAAAATGGCACACATAAAAAAAAATTTGTCGCCCGCAACTATTCTCTTGATGCCGCGACTATTTATTTTGACGCCCACGACTATTCTTATGACGCCGCGACTATTTATTTTGACACCACAACTATTCTTTGACGCCGCGACTATTTATTTTTACGCCACAACTATTCTTTGACGCCGCGACTATTCATTTTGACGCCACAACTTTTCTTTGACGCGCGACTATTTATTTTGACGCAGCGACTATTGTTTTGATGCGTGACTATTTATTTTGACACCATGACTATTGTTTTGATGCACGACTATTTATTTTGACACTGCGACTATTCTTTTGGCGTACGACTATTTATTTTGATGCCCACGACTATTTCTTTTGACGCCCGCGACTATTCTTTGATGCCCGCGACTATTTTTTTGATGCGCGACTATTTTTTTGATGCGCGACTATTTATTTTGACGCCATGACTATTCTTTGATGCCTGTGACCTTTCTTTTGACATGCGACTATTTATTTTGATGCCATGACTATTCTTTGACGCGCGACTATTTATTTTGACGCCATGACTATTCTTTGACACGCGACTATTCTTTTGACACCCGCAACCATTTTTGGCACAGGCGAATCCATGCCTGGCGAAACATTTCGCCCATCACTACTGGGCACTGTTCTTTGCTCCACATTGGCATCGGGTAGAGGTATATATGGGTACAAGTGCAGGTCAGGGCAATAAACAGATAATGACTTGCTCCATGCATTATGTATGAGTCTATATACTTGTATTCTATATAAAATGAGTTCATTGGCTGTAGGTGCCGATGAGTGTTCCTCTGCAGGAATAAAAGGGTGGGGAGGAAAGGATTTTAAAAAATGCGTGGAAGTAAAAAAAACTGTGCAAATATTTCTGGAGAGCAATTTTATAATAGTGACTTAATTGAGGCTGTGTGAGTGTATGGCGGCTAAGGTTTTCTGAGTTTATCTGTGACGAGCTCTGAAATGCAATATCCCCATCGGGGGGCAGCATACGAAATATGTCATATCTGTCAGCCGCAGACACTGGGGTCTCTGTATCCCACACAAAGCTTCAAAGTTGAGAACCGATTCTTGGAAATAACCGCAGGCTTGTACTAATGTTTGACGGGCGGCAGCAACTGCAGAGGGTTCTTTTTTTTCACTTACGAACATTATGCAACAATACTGAAAATGCAGGGTTTGGGGTCTTACGGAGCTGCCACTTTTCTTCTTTATAAAGGATCTTGGCAGCTATCTCAGGAGCCTTTCATATTGCAAGTCATGAATTATCACCGTTCCAAAGTGCTTTTGGCCAGCTCCCTATTCAGTCCTAAGCGCTTATACTGAGTCCATCACTGGGTCCATCAATGGTGGGAGGAAGGGTAGGCATCCCAACTGGCACAGCGAAGCCTGGTGCTTTCCTCATACAGATATGAAAGGTTGGGGGTAGTCTAACATGGACTCTCTCATTGAGAGGGGAAAGTGTCAGGATCCTAGGGTAAGTCAGGATAAGTCAGCTTTAGGGGCCCTCCAACCTTCTGGCCAATAAGCTGCCTCCTCGGTCTTGAGGGACTGAGTTGGCTGCTTTTATTGGCCAGGATATGGCTACCTTTAAACTCACAGACCTCCTCTTCTTTTAGAAATAATAGACTGGCCTATTGTGTACAGATTAAGTATTTTTATATTGTATTCAGTGCCTAAATATTTGAGCAATTGAAATACCAAGTAGTGAGTTATCCAACACTTGCTTTGTTGTTGGCTTCCACAATAAACCAATGGGGGCATAGCTGGAGGGATTAGCATTTGTTCTATGGCACACTGTTCCCCAGGGTTCCTAAACATTCACAGACATTCATCGTGGGACAGAATTTTTAAGAATCAACTGGGTGATAAAATGCAATCAATTTGACATAATATTTACCATTGTCCAAGTCTTTTGTTTTTGTTACCAAACTTTATGATGCCAAATCCTACAGAACCATATGAAAATGATTTAAAAAAAAAGTACAATTATTTAGTCAATTCTGAACATATTTTTTGTGCATTGATCTAATTTACTATATAAGATGATAAATTCCAAATGATATACAGGTATGGGACCCATTATCCAGAATGCTTGGGAAATGGGGTTTTCCGGATATGGGGTCTTTCTGTAATTTGGATCTCCTACCTTAAGTTTTCTAAAAAAAAATTATTTAAACAGTAATTAAACCCAATAGGATTGTTTTGCCTCCAATAAGGGGTAATTATATCTTAGTTGGGATCAAGTACAGGTACTGTTTTATTATTACAGAGAAAAGGGAATCATTTAACCATTAAATAAACCCAATAGGGCTGTTCTGCCCCAATAAGGGGTAATTATATCTTAGTTGGGATCAAGTACAGGTACTGTTTTATTATTACAGAGAAAAGGGAATCATTTAACCATGAAATAAACCCAATAGGGCTGTTCTGCCCCCAATAAGGGGTAATTATATCTTAGTTGGTATCAAGTACAGGTACTGTTTTATTATTACAGAGAAAAGGGAATCATTTAACCATTAAATAAACCCAATAGGGCTGTTCTGCCCCCAATAAGGGGTAATTATATCTTAGTTGGGATCAAGTACAGGTACTGTTTTATTATTACAGAGAAAAGGGAATCATTTAACCATTAAATAAACCCAATAGGACTGTTCTGCCCCAATAAGGGGTAATTATATCTTAGTTGGGATCAAGTACAGGTACTGTTTTATTATTACAGAGAAAAGGGAATCATTTAACCATTAAATAAACCCAATAGGACTGTTCTGCCCCAATAAGGGGTAATTATATCTTAGTTGGGATCAAGTACAGGCACTGTTTTATTATTACAGAGAAAAGGGAATCATTTAACCATTAAATAAACCCAATAGGACTGTTCTGCCCCAATAAGGGGTAATTATATCTTAGTTGGGATCAAGTACAGGTACTGTTTTATTATTACAGAGAAAAGGGAATCATTTAACCATTAAATAAACCCAATAGGACTGTTCTGCCCCAATAAGGGGTAATTATATCTTAGTTGGGATCAAGTACAGGTACTGTTTTATTATTACAGAGAAAAGGGAATCAATTAACCATGAAATAAACCCAATAGGGCTGTTCTGCCCCAATAAGGGGTAATTATATCTTAGTTGGGATCAAGTACAGGTATTGTTTTATTATTACAGAGAAAAGGGAATCAATTAACCATGAAATAAACCCAATAGGGCTGTTCTGCCCCCAATAAGGGTTAATTATATTTTAGTTGGGATCAAGTACAGGTACTGTTTTATTATTACAGAGAAAAGGGAATCATTTAACCATTAAATAAACCCAATAGGGCTGTTCTGCCCCCAATAAGGGGTAATTATATCTTAGTTGGGATCAAGTACAGGTACTGTTTTATTATTACAGAGAAAAGGGAATCATTTAACCATTAAATAAACCCAATAGGGCTGTTCTGCCCCCAATAGGGGGTAATTATATCTTAGTTGGGATCAAGGTGATGATTGTTACTGGTGGGAATTGAACAAGTTGGACCCCTGTATCAGGTTGGTTAAGTCTTTTCATGGTCAGCTTAGTTTTTCAAAAATGCCTTTGTAAAGAAGTTATGGGACAACATAATACAAGTTGCAGGGTTTAGTAACCCACAGCAACCCAATCAGATGTTTTTTTTTTAACAGGAGACCAGTAAAGGCTGCCCCTGGTAGCTAGGGGTTACTAGACCTGATACAAACATTTCCCCTTATGGACTTGTTCTGTTGTGTTAGAAGAGCTTTGTCTTTTATATCAAATAACATTCCTTGAGAAAAACCTGGAATAACCACAACATTGCCCCCAGCCTATAGACAGGCCGGCGAGGGTCCTTTTGTACATCCAGATAATTAGTGCTTGAAGCTGGAAACACAAAGTTGTTACTCTAAATGGTTTCTTCATTTACAGGAATGTCCAGTTGTTTCCCTCTCTCTCTTTAGCTGCTTTGTAGTGATGGCAATAAGCGCTACTTACAGCTCTCGGTATGGCTGCCACTGCCTGTGTGTCTGTTCCCATTGTATATCGAGGGCCATTATCTTCTGCTCTTATTGTTGTGCGAAGGCCTAGGAATGTAAGTGGGGGCTCTGCACGGAGGCTATTGTCGCTGGACCTGATGGAGCTCTTGAACTTCAGTCTTTTCTTTTTGTCAGAATGAAGATGTTGTTTACAAGGCGTGCCATTGTCTTTTGGATATATTTCAGCTTTATGTGTTCCACATTAGGACCTTCCCAGGCCATACATGTGAGGGAGAGCACAATAGACCAGAAGGGGAGGGTTAGCGGTGTAGGAACTGCTAATGTGCTCCTGTGACCCTATTAACTAGAGAAAACACCAGGAGGAATTGATATTGGGTATGAAAAATATATTTACAGCTCTGTGATTGTTGAAGAATTTTAGTACCCAGAATTTTCCTGATTGACTATCCATATACTGGACCAAGTTGTGCGGATCCGCTCATTTGGCCAATGAGTCAGTGATCAGATCATACAGCAGGCCTATGCAGGCTCGTTGGTTGATCAGTGGTATCAATGGTCCAGCTCAGTCCTTGCCAAGAGGACTTTCCTGCCTGTAAAACCAACATGTACCCAATTACCAGATAGGAAGTTCCCATACACGGCCAATAAGTCTTAAGTCATCCCCAACCAGTGGCTCAGGGGCCACATGTTGCTCCCCAACCCCTTGAATGTTGCCACCAGTGGCCTCAAAGTAGGTCCTTTTTTAATTACTGACTTGGAGGCAAGTTTTGGTTGGATAAAAACATGAGTACTACTAAACAGAGCCTCCGGTAGGCTCCCAGTCCACATAGGGGCTACCAAATAGCCAATCACAGCCCTTATTTGGCACCCTGTGAACGTTATTTTTATTGCGTTGCTCCCCATTTCTTTTTACATTTGAAGGTGGCTCACAAGTAAAAAAGGTTGGGGATTCCCTGTCCTAGATAGTATTTCCATTGGGCCATTAAGGTGCTGACTCTGTGTAAAGGTGCCAAGTTAGCAACATATATCAGCCATTGTAATAGCCACAGGTTGGCTAACCCTAGATAGTATTAACATTGTTTTTCATTTTTATAAAAACCCATTGATAACACTGTTACCAGGAACATCTAAATTTATACAGGTTGGGAATTCATTACCCAGAAACCCGTTACCCAAAATGTTCCAAAACACAGGAAGGCCATCTTCCATAGAGGCCTTTAATACCTCCCAGTATGAATTATACAGTCAGCCTGAAGTTTTCAGGAGCAATAACATATGAAACAGTGGGGGTATTTTATACAGATCATAATGCCTGATTTGATTTGTGAACATGTGATTTGTCAGAAATGTGACTATGCAGAAAATATCACAATAAAGTGCTTATATTAAGGGCAATAACCCACAGGCGTTAGAGACCAACCATCATTTTCTCAAGTGACATCATAAGAAAATAGTAATAGTCCATGAGGTTCAGTGTTGATAAGTGCAAAGTTATGCATTTTGGTAGAAATAATATAAACGCAAACTATCTACTGAATGGGAGTGTGTTGGGGGTATCCTTAATGGAGAAGGATCTAGGGGTTTTTGTAGATCACAAGTTGTCTAATTCCAGGCAGTGTCATTCTGTGGCTACTAAAGCAAATAAAGTGCTGTCTTGTATAAAAAAGGGCATTGACTCAAGGGATGAAACATAATTTTGCCCCTTTATAGGTCCCTGGTAAGGCCTCACCGTGAGTATGGGGGGCAGTTTTGGGCTCCAGTCCTTAAGAAGGATATTAATGAGCTGGAGAGAGTGCAGAGACTGCAACTAAACTGGTAAAGGGGATGGAAGGGTTAAACTATGAGGTTAGACTGTCAGGGTTGGGGTTGTTTTCTCTGGAAAAGAGGCGCTTGCGAGGGGACATGATTACTCTGTACAAGTACATTAGAGGGGATTATAGGCAGATGGGGGATGTTCTTTTTTCCCATAAAAACAATCAACGCACCAGAGGCCCCCCCTATAGATTAGAGGAACGGAGCTTCCATTTGAAGCAGCGTAGGGGGTTCCTCACGGTGAGGGCAGTGAGGGGGTTGGGGAATGCCCTGCTGGGGGATGTTGGGTAGTGGGTTCCTCACGGTGAGGGCAGTGAGGGGGTTGGGGAATGCCCTGCCGGGGGATGTTGGGTAGGGGGTTCCTCACGGTGAGGGCAGTGAGGGGGTTGGGGAATGCCCTGCCGGGGGATGTTGGGTAGGGGGTTCCTCACGGTGAGGGCAGTGAGGTTGGGGAATGCCCTGCCGGGGGATGTTGGGTAGGGGGTTCCTCACGGTGAGGGCAGTGAGGTTGGGGAATGCCCTGCCGGGGGATGTTGGGTAGGGGGTTCCTCACGGTGAGGGCAGTGAGGGGGTTGGGGAATGCCCTGCCGGGGGATGTTGGGTAGGGGGTTCCTCACGGTGAGGGCAGTGAGGGAGTTGGGGAATGCCCTGCCGGGGGATGTTGGGTAGGGGGTTCCTCACGGTGAGGGCAGTGAGGGAGTTGGGGAATGCCCTGCCGGGGGATGTTGGGTAGGGGGTTCCTCACGGTGAGGGCAGTGAGGGAGTTGGGGAATGCCCTGCCGGGGGATGTTGGGTAGGGGGTTCCTCACGGTGAGGGCAGTGAGGGGGTTGGGGAATGCCCTGCCGGGGGATGTTGGGTAGGGGGTTCCTCACGGTGAGGGCAGTGAGGGAGTTGGGGAATGCCCTGCCGGGGGATGTTGGGTAGGGGGTTCCTCACGGTGAGGGCAGTGAGGGGGTTGGGGAATGCCCTGCCGGGGGATGTTGGGTAGGGGGTTCCTCACGGTGAGGGCAGTGAGGTTGGGGAATGCCCTGCCGGGGGATGTTGGGTAGGGGGTTCCTCACGGTGAGGGCAGTGAGGGGGTTGGGGAATGCCCTGCCGGGGGATATTGGGTAGGGGGTTCCTCACGGTGAGGGCAGTGAGGGGGTTGGGGAATGCCCTGCCGGGGGATGTTGGGTAGGGGGTTCCTCACGGTGAGGGCAGTGAGGGGGTTGGGGAATGCCCTGCCGGGGGATGTTGGGTAGGGGGTTCCTCACGGTGAGGGCAGTGAGGGGGTTGGGGAATGTCCTGTTCTGTTAATGCCAATAAGAGGGGCCTGGATGAGTTCTTGAACAATCAGAATACCCAAGGCTATTGTGATACTAATATCTACAGTTAGTACTAGTGGTTGTATTTATAGTTTATGTATGTGAGTGTATAGATTGGTAGGTGTGGGTTGTGGGTGCTGGGTTTACTTGGAAGGGTTGAACTTGATGGACTCTGGTCTTTTTTCAACCCTATGTAACTATGTAACTATGTAACTATGCAGTTTCATTAAAAAACTAAAAATGGCAACTTAATTAATAAAGGTCCTAAAAGAGGCGGAGTGGCTGAGTTGGTGCAGCTCTAGAGGGGGAATCCAATCACTTTATTTCAATATATGATAGGAGGGTCATGCAGATTTTATTTGTTGATGTTCCCATAAATTCTGTTAGTTCCCTTGCCAACAACACAGAACCAATATTATTATCAGACAAAGGGTGAAAAGGGAAAGTTAGACCTTTATACCAATAAGACAGCAGACATAGTAGATGATTGTAAGAATGGGTTGGACTACTTATTAGAAAACAATACAGAACAAAATAGAGGGTGTAAAGCTATTAAAGCAATTGGAACTGGAAACCATCTGCCCCCCCACCCTCTTCCCAGAAACCCGTGTGCTGGGCCGTTCCATGGATACTGTGATCAGCAACACATGATCGCTTTCATCTGCATGTGGCGCGGGCCAATAAAAGCCCAGAAATATGCAAACAAGGCAGTTTCCTCCTCAGCCAATACTGTTACTGTAACATTTTACTGCACAATCGTTAAAACGCATTCCAACAAATTGATGAGGCCCTTAAAGCCTGCCTCTCCTTTATAAGCCAGCTGTTGTCTCATTAACCCTAATGACTTACCAACACTGGCCCTACTGTGCCTTTCTCTACTTAACTTGGGCTGCTCTTTTTTTTTTTTTTTTTTATTGTCCGCGTTTGACGTCTGAAATAATAGGAATTTAAAAGCCGCATTCGGCCAAAGTGCACAGGAAATCCGAATAAGGGCTTTATGGCTAAAGGTCGTATTGGAAGCATTTACTGGCCCTAAGCATTCAGCGTTCCCATATCATCAGTCATTCATTTTATGGACAGATGTAATAAACTCTCTGCGTTCCTGGTGCAATTTAAAGGGCACATTGAAAAATGTAAACTGGCTTGGTATCCATGGTGGCTGTTCTATGAGAAAATGCACCTTCATTTCACAATGGCACCATAATCCACTGTAGCACAAGTGTCCATGACTTTGTAACTGGGCGCACGTATTTCTAGGAATTTATTCCCTGTATATATTGAGCAAATTGAGTTGCAATGAGCCATATTGTTTCCATCAGAGGGATGGGTTCCAGCAGAACGTTAGCTTTATTCCCCATGCGTAGTGCCATAACGCCATGCAAAGCGGAGCACAAGGATTTGCCCATAGAATTTTGCAGGTTTTAGAAATGTACCATATGTTAGGGGTTTATATTTCTGTAATTCGGATCTCTATACTTTAACTCAGTACTGAGATTAGCTGGCCCCTGCATTATTCTAACCCTTATAATCAGGCTGTAAACCCCTGTATTGTCTACACCTATAATCCCCTGTATTCAGGGTCGGACTGGGGGGTGAAGGGCCCACCGGGCTTCCGCCCCCGAGGGCCCTGCAGGTGCCCGCGTCGGCCATGTCCCCTAATTCCCTCCTCCCCACCCCCTTGCAGGGGCCCCCCTGACCCCCCTTGCAGGGCCCCTCCCCCGACGTCCTCCCCCGAACGCACGTAATTTAACGTGTCAGGGCTGGAGCGGTCGGGCAGGGGGAGCGCAGGTAAAGGTCGGGTCTGGGCTGCCGGGGCCCACTAGAGCCTGTATTGTTTATACCTGTAGGACCTCAGACTGAGACTGTAGGCTGCCACATTGTTCACCTGTTAACACCTCAGACTGTAAGAGCAGTGCTAGTATTGTGTCACTATATGTACTACCTGCCCTATGCTGCCTGTGTGTGCCATACTCTGCCTGCCCTATGCTGCCTGTGTGCCATACTCTGCCTGCCCTACCCTGCCTGTGTGTGCCATACTCTGCCTGCCCTACGCTGCCTGTGTGTGCCATACTCTGCCTGCCCTACCCTGCCTGTGTGTGCCATACTCAGCCTGCCCTATGCTGCCTGTGTGTGCCATACTCTGCCTGCCCTATGCTGCCTGTGTGTGCCATACTCTGCCTGCCCTATGCTGCCTGTGTGCCATACTCTGCCTGCCCTACCCTGCCTGTGTGGGCCATACTCTGCCTGCCCTATGCTGCCTGTGTGTGCCATACTCTGCCTGCCCTATGCTGCCTGTGTGTGCCATACTCTGCCTGCCCTATGCTGCCTGTGTGCCATACTCTGCTGACCCTACCCTGCCTGTGTGTGCCATACTCTGCCTGCCCTATGCTGCCTGTGTGTGCCATACTCTGCCTGCCCTATGCTGCCTGTGTGCCATACTCTGCCTGCCCTACCCTGCCTGTGTGTGCCCTACTCTGCCTGCCCTATGCTGCCTGTGTGTGCCATACTCTGCCTGCCCTACCCTGTCTGTGTGTGCCATACTCTGCCTGCCCTATGCTGCCTATGTGTGCCATAATCTGCCTGCCCTACCCTGCCTGTGTGTGCCATACTCTGCCTGCCCTATGCTGCCTGTGTGTGCCATACTCTGCCTGCCCTACCCTGCCTGTGTGTGCCATACTCTGCCTGCCCAATGCTGCCTGTGTGCCATAATCTGCCTGCCCTATGCTGCCTGTGTGTGCCATACTCTGCCTGCCCTATGCTGCCTGTCTGTGTCATACTCTGCCGGCCCTATGCTGCCTGTGTGTGCCATAATCTGCCTGCCCTATGCTGCCTGTGTGTGCCATACTCTGCCTGCTCTATGCTGCCTGTGTGTGCCATACTCTGCCTGCCATATGCTGCCTGTGTGTGCCATACTCTGCCTGCTCTATGCTGCCTGTGTGTGCCATACTCTGCCTGCCATATGCTGCCTGTGTGTGCCATACTCTGCCTGCCCAATGCTGCCTGTGTGCCATAATCTGCCTGCCCTATGCTGCCTTTGTGTGCCATACTCTGCCTGCCCTATGCTGCCTGTCTGTGTCATACTCTGCCTGCCCTATGCTGCCTGTGTGTGCCATAATCTGCCTGCCCTATGCTGCCTGTGTGTGCCATACTCTGCCTGCTCTATGCTGCCTGTGTGTGCCATAGTCTGCCTGCCATATGCTGCCTGTGTGTGTCATACTCTGCCTGCCCTATGCTGCCTGTGTGTGCCATAATCTGCCTGCCCTACCCTGCCTGTGTGTGCCATACTCTGCCTGCTCTATGCTGCCTGTGTGTGCCATACTCTGCCTGCCCTATGCTGCCTATGTGTGCCATAATCTGCCTGCCCTACCCTGCCTGTGTATGCCATACTCTGCCTGCCCTATGCTGCCTGTGTGTGCCATACTCTGCCTGCCCTACCCTGCCTGTGTGTGCCATACTCTGCCTGCCCAATGCTGCCTGTGTGCCATAATCTGCCTGCCCTATGCTGCCTGTGTGTGCCATACTCTGCCTGCCCTATGCTGCCTGTCTGTGTCATACTCTGCCTGCCCTATGCTGCCTGTGTGTGCCATAATCTGCCTGCCCTATGCTGCCTGTGTGTGCCATACTCTGCCTGCTCTATGCTGCCTGTGTGTGCCATACTCTGCCTGCCATATGCTGCCTGTGTGTGTCATACTCTGCCTGCCCTATGCTGCCTGTGTGTGCCATAATCTGCCTGCCCTATGCTGCCTGTGTGTGCCATACTCTGCCTGCTCTATGCTGCCTGTGTGTGCCATACTCTGCCTGCCCTATACTGCCTGTGTGTGCCATACTCTGCCTGCCCTACCCTGCCTGTGTGTGTCATACTCTGTCTGCCCTATGCTGCCTGTGTCTGCCATACTCTGCCTGCCCTCCCCTGCCTGTGTGTGCCATACTCTGCCTGCCCTCCCCTGCCTGTGTGAGCCATACTATGCCTGCCCTATGCTGCCTGTGTGTGCCATACTCTGCCTGCCCTACTCTGCCTGTGTCCCATACTCTGGCTTAGTACCACAGAAGTTGGACAGCACTGCTATATGACATTACCAGTTAGTCTCAAAATCTATGATCCTGTGTATATATGTTGCTTCCCTTTATATTATATATATATATTTTTTTATAAAGTAGAGCTGTAATTTTCAGGGGTCCCTGTTTGCACCCCATTGACGACACCTCTGCCAGCCCATCAAGTTTACCAAATTGTAGTTGTAAGGGGTAATGTAATAAAAGATGCAACATTTATACAAGTCCTTGTAACCCACTGAAACTAATCAGATGATTATAAGAGTTGACCAGTAAATACCATATCTGGATTAGTTGCTAGGGGTTACTAGACATTGCACCATTTATTACATTCCCCATACTGTCCCCATATCCTCTCACTGGGGCTCCTTGCAGAGGAAACGTCCCAGTCTTGACAGTGTTTTCCTGTAATTATTATTTTCCCATATTTTATAGCCTATAGGAATTTAATTTCCTTCTCTTAACTGTTTCCAGTTCCGTATCTTTTATTTACCGAGCCGTTGCCCAAATTAGCACCTCCCTTTTTACATAGAATAACATGAGTGGCTTTTACAACCCCGTTCCTATATATATTTATATATATCCTGTGTGCAAGGAATGCCGATAATCCTCGCGGTTCCAGGCACAATTAGAGGCAACGTATTACAAAATCACGCTTAAAAAGAAACAAAACCCCCCCCAAAGAAGTGTCAAAAAATATTTCAAATGGTATTTGATAAAGTTATGTGTAAATACTACAAAGTACAGGGAAAAAAATATTACATTTAACAAGAGCAGAAGGAAGGAATCCTCGGAGAGTCCAAAGCTTTGCTTTCTATTAGAATGCACACAACTGTTCAATAACACTATGGGCCCATTAATAGAAGTGTGATCCAGAATTAACGCCCTAAAAAAACCCAGCAGAGAAGCTGCCATAAAATAGATCTCCTATTTATAAAGCCCCATTGTAGACAAAGCTGGAGAAATAATGGCAAGCTTCCCTTCCACATAATTCCATATATAAAGCTTTATATTTTGCTCATTTATAAATGTGCCTCTGCCAGAATAACACAGAATATAATGCCAATATTATACACCGCTCTAGACCTGGCGTCGGCCATTGAAATCAGTAGGATGAATGGAAAAAAACAGATATAAAAGGGGATTATGCTGAGGTTTTAATGAGAGTTTCGAAACAGCGCAGGTAAAACAAAGGCATGCTGGGAAATTTCTGCAGCTTATTGGTGTTACTGTACCAGTTGAGCTTCACTATCTAGAACCAACTTGCTTTACAGTATGTAGGACATGTCTTGGAGAAGAACTGTCTTATAGAGGTCTACATACTGATTTGTCTAGAAGCAAAATATGTTTTTCTATAATGTTCCCTTTATATAGGATCCGTCTTGGAAAAAAACAATGTTATCTAAAGTTATCTGTACTGATATATCTACATAAGGGACTTATTCTTGCTTTGCTAATCCTTTATGTAGGACATGATCTGTATTGTAGAGTTCTCTCTAGTATTGATATATCTAGATAAGGAACATTTGCATTTTCTTTAGTGATCCCTTTATGTAGGACATGTCTTGAAAAGGACCAATTTTGTAAGGTTCACTTTAGTGATATATCTAGATAAGAAACATGCTTCTTGCTTTAATGATCCCTTATGTAGGTCTACATACTGATTTGTCTACAAGGAAAATATGTTTTTCTATAATGTTCCCTTTATATAGGATATAGCTATGTTATCTAAAGTTATCTGTATGATATATCTACATAAGGGACATACTTCTTGCTTTACTAATCCCTTTTTGTAGGACATGTCTTGAAAAGGACCTATGTAAAGTTCTCTGTTGCCAGATATCTAGATAAGGAACATACATCTTTCTTTAATGATCCCTTTATGAAGGATATGTCTTGGAAAAGATCTATAATGTAAAAGTCTCTCTAGTATTGATAAATCTAGATAAGGAACAGATGCATTTTCTTTAGTGATCCCTTTATGTAGAACATTTCTTGAAAAGGACCAATGGTGTAAGGTTCACTTTAGTGATATATCTAGATATAAGATCCCTTATGTAGGTCTACATACTGATTTGTCTACAAGGAAAATTTTTCTATAATGTTCCCTTTATATAGGTTACGTCTTGGAAAAAAGATATGTTATCTAAACTTATCTGGATGATATATCTACATAAGGGACATACTTCTTGCTTTACTAATCTCTTTATGTAGGACATGTCTTGGAAAAGATCTATATTGTAGAGTTCTCTCTAGTATTGATACATCTAGATAAGGAACATATGCGTTTACTTTAATGATCCCTTTATGTAGGACATGTCAGGAAAAGGACCAATGTTGAAAGGTTCACTTTAGTGATATATCTAGATAAGAAACATGCTTCTTATCTATGATATATCTACATAAGGGACTTACTTCTTGCTTTACTAATCCCTTTATGTAGGACATGTCTTGAAAAGGGCCTATGTAAAGTTCTCTGTTGCCATATATCTAGATATATATTGCTTTAATGATCCCTTTATGAAGGATATGTCTTGAAAAAGATCTATATTGTAAAGTTCTCTCTAGTACTGATAAATCTAGATAAGGAACAGATGCATTTTCTTTATTTATCCCTTTATGTAAGACATTTCTAGAAAAGGGCCTATGTAAAGTTCTCTGTTGCCATATATCTAGACAAGCAACATACTTCTTGCTTTAATGATCCCTTTATGTAGGACATGTCTTGGAAATAAGCTATATTGTAGAGTTTTCCATACTGATTTATCTAGATAAGGAACACACTTCTTGCTTTAATGGTCCCTTTATGTAGGATATGTCTTGAAAAGGACCAATGTTGTAAGGTTCACTTTAGTGATAAACCTAGATAAGAAACATACTTCTTGCTTTAATGGTCCCTTTATGTAGGATATGTCTTGAAAATAAGCTATGTTGTAGAGTTTTCCGTACTGATTTATCTAGATAAGGAACATACTTCTTACTTTAATGATCCCTTTATGTAGGACGTGTCTGGGAAAGGACAGTATGTTGTAAAGTTCTCCGTTGTGATATATCTAGATAAGAACATGCTTCTTGCTTTAATGATCCCTTTATGTAGGACATGTCTTGAAAAAGACCTGTGTTGTAGAGTTCTTTCTGCTATTGATTTATTTAGATAAGGAACATATGCATTGCTTTAATGATCCCTTTGTGTGGGACATGTCTTGGAAAAAAAGTTACGTTGTAGAATTATCCATACTGATTTATCTAGTTAAGGCAATAAAGTAGAACAGAAGTCAATAGCACTCACCATTTCTTTGCTGTGCAATTCTCATATTTGTTAGCCAGTGTTACCGGGAAGAGCAATGTTTTGGGGGGGTCTGTACCTCCCTTCGTCAGGTTGTCTAAGAAGTAAGCAAAACCCATTAGGCACTGCACATTCCAAGTGCATGTTGTGCTACTATACAATTTATCTAGATAAGGAACATATTTCTTGCTTTTATCATCCCTTTATGTGGGAAATGTCTTGGAAAGGAACTATGAGTTCTCTATAGTGAGAATATATTTAGATAATGAACATACTCCTTCCTTTACTGATCACTTTATGTAGGACATGTCTTGAAAGAGAGTTATGTTGGAGAGTCCTCCATACTGGAATTATGTATCTAGAAAAGAATTGTATTTCTTGCTTTAATGTTCCCTTTATGTACTAAAGGTGCCCATACACGGGCCAATTCTAACTGCCGATATCAGTCCCTTAGACGGACTCTGCAGCTTATCAGCCCGTGTATGGGCACTACCAATGGGCATGCCCGACCGATATCTGGCCTGAAATCGGGCAGATATCAATTAAGTTTAAAAATTTAGTTGGATCGGGGATCGCATCGGCTCGTTGCGGTCCCCAAACTGACTGCGCCTATACCCGTCGTTCTAATTCGATTGTTTGGCCCCAGGGCCACCCGTAGGTGGGGATATCGGAGGAAGATCCGCTCATCTTGGAGGAGCTCTCTGTACTGATTAAAACAAGGCCCATTTGAAGGCCTTTCCATGAAGATGTATTATCAGAGTTGTGTCTGCCCTTTGCCCTTAAGTAGTGGCGCTGTTCTATAAGTGTCTATGGAAGAGCTTTACCATTAGCAGAACGTGGTACGGGTATGGGATCCCTTATCCGGAAACCCATTATCCAGAAAGCTTTGAATTATGGAAAGCCCGTCTCCCATAGGCTCCATTTTAATCAAATAATTCAGAATTTTAAAACTGATTTCCTTTTTCTCTGTACAGGTATAGGACCCATTATCCAGAATGCTCGGGACCAAGGGTATTCCGGATAAGGAGTCTTTCCATAATTTGGATCTCCATACCTTAAGTTTACTAAAAAATTAATAAAACATTAATTAAACCCAATAGGATTGTTTTGCATCCAATAAGGATTATTTATATCTTAGTTGGGATCAATTACAAGGTTCTGTTTTATTTCTACATAAAAAAAGGAAATCAGTTTTAAAATTCTGAATTATTTGCTTATAATGGAGTCTATGGGAGACGGGCTTTCCGTAATTCGGAGCTTTCTGGATAACGGGTTTCCGGATAAGGGGTCCGATACCTGTAATAATAAAACAGTACCTGTACTTGATCCCAACTAAGATATAATTACCCCTTATTGGGGGCAGAACAGCCCTATTGGGTTTATTTAATGGTTAAATGATTCCCTTTTCTCTGTAATAACAAAACAGTACCTGTACTTGATCCCAACTAAGATATAATTACCCCTTATTGGGGCAGAACAATCCAATTGGGTTTATTTCATGGTTAAATGATTCCCTTTTCTCTGTAATAATAAAACAGTACCTGTACTTGATCCCAACTAAGATATAATTACCCCTTATTGGGGCAGAACAGCCCTATTGGGTTTATTTAATGGTTAAATGATTCCCTTTTCTCTGTAATAATAAAACAGTACCTGTACTTGATCCCAACTAAGATATAATTACCCCTTATTGGGGGCAGAACAGCCCTATTGGGTTTATTTAATGGTTAAATGATTCCCTTTTCTCTGTAATAATAAAACAGTACCTGTACTTGATCCCAACTAAGATATAATTACCCCTTATTGGGGGCAGAACAGCCCTATTGGGTTTATTTAATGGTTAAATGATTCCCTTTTCTCTGTAATAATAAAACAGTACCTGTACTTGATCCCAACTAAGATATAATTACCCCTTATTGGGGGCAGAACAGCCCTATTGGGTTTATTTAATGGTTAAATGATTCCCTTTTCTCTGTAATAATAAAACAGTACCTGTACTTGATCCCAACTAAGATATAATTACCCCTTATTGGGGCAGAACAGCCCTATTGGGTTTATTTAATGGTTAAATTATTCCCTTTTCTCTGTAATAATAAAACAGTACCTGTACTTGATCCCAACTAAGATGTAATTAATCCTTATTGGATGTAAAACAATCCTTTTGGGTTTGATTAAAGTTTTATTGATTTTTTTAGTAGACTTAAGGTATGGAGATCCAAATTCCCGAAAGACCCCTTATCCGGAATACCCTTGGTCCTGAACATTCTGGATAACGGGTCCTATACCTGTACTGCAAGTCATATAATCATTTTCAGTGCTAGTAACATTTATGGAGAGCATCACCCAGAAACAGCAGTCCCTTATTGTTCAGCTGGTCAAGCCCTCAACATATTGACTTGCGTCACAATAACCCTTTCATCTCAGGCTTCAGTAGGACGTTTGTAATGTTACAATGACTTGACAGAATCTCACAAGTGGAGATTAATAGAAAAAGAATGTGAACTGTAAAATAGAGATTATATTTACAGTAGAGAATGGACGATAAAGCGCTGATATTAGGGAAACGGTTTCTATAGCTTTTATCAAAGACCTTGAGAGCAACATTTCCCCGTGCCCTTCCTCATCCGACTAAAGGCACCTTCCTCCCCGAGAGCTTCATCTGGCGTAGCAGAAAGCCCTCCCTTTTGGTTATTTCAAGGGAATACAAATGATGCGCAGTCACAAGTGATTTTATTAGCACTGTATTTCTGGGCAATGATCCTATTGCTGATTTGCTTGAAAACGTTGTAATGCTGCAGATCGTGGCTAAAAGCATGTCAGAGTAATAACATTAAATATATGATGTGCCGTGCCAAGCAAAAGTGCATCTCCTGACTCAAACGTCTGGGCTGCATTAATAAAGTTATTTTTAGGCTCAGGGCACGTTCAGAGGATGAATAATTGGAGGAGATTCAGTCACCGGAGATTCTAACCAGTATCCTGTTACTTCTCATGGGGCCGCGCCTCAGTAGGTAAGTATAACATAGAGGTGCAACATGGGGGTTGATGGAACGTCACTACCTCGTCTAATCAATAAAGTGGCTCATCATGTATTTACATGGGTCATTACTGTCATTATTTGTACCCATGGATATAGCCAAAGCTCAAAGAAGGGGCTAATCCACCTTAAAGGTAAAAGAAATAAAAAAACATACAGAAATACTTGCCAAGTGATAGAGGCAGGTTTATGGTAAAGTCTTTCCTTAAACTGGATCATGTCGTGCCTTGTTCCTTAAGCCCCAGACACAGCACTAGTATAGTCAGGGTAAGCTAGGGCAATTTGCAGTGGGACATCTTCTACAAATATATTAGCCTATTGGGTGGCCCAAGATGTTTCTTTCTCTTTTCTGGCATCTAATGTAACCCACTTGTTAAATAAAAGTCCCCCTGTGCTTAAGCTGGCTATAATATATACCAGGGATCCCCAACCTTTCTTACTCGTGAGCCACAGTCAAATGTAAAAAGACTTGGAGAGCAACACAAGCACCATAAACGTTCATGGAGGAGCCAAATAAGGGCTGTGATTGGCTATTAGGGGCCTCTATGCACCCACATCAGCTTACAGGGGGCTTTATTTGGTAGGAAATCTTGTTTTTATTCAAACAAAACTTGCCCCCAAGTCAGGAATACAAAAACAACTCCCTGGTTTGGGGGCACTGAGAGCAACACCCAAGGGGTTGGGGAGCAACATGTTGCCCCAGAGCCACTGGTTGGGGATCACTGATATACAGGGTCGGACTGGGGGGTGCAGGGCCCACCGGGGCTCCCGCCCCAGGGGCCCTGCAGGTGCCCCAGCCGCGTCCCCTAACCCCCCCCAGGGGCCCCCCTTACCCCCCCGCAGGGCCCCCGCCTGACGTCCTCCCCGCGTATAAATTGAAGGCATCAGGGGAGGAACAGTCAGTAGGGGGAGCGCCGGCAAAGGTCGGACTGGGCTGTGGGCCCAATAGGGCCCGCCCACCGGGATTTTTCCCGGTGTCCCGGCGGCCCAGTCCGACCCTGCTGATATATACGCTGTTGTAGCTGCAGGCTTGGCCCCTTCAGACCAAGTCAGAGGTTTAATGGCCCATGTATGGGACCCTTGAATGGACTTGGTTGACCAATATTTGTCTGAAAATTGTCCAGATATCTATCAGGAAAGTTTTAAAATCCTATCAGGTAAGGATCACAGTGATGCACAAATGCAATTGTCAACCAATGGGCCTCAATAAACTTACTGTATAATCCCCAGAGCAATCAGATCAGTCCAATTTGGCCCAGGGTGTTAATGTCCAAATCAGGCAGCGATCCACTCATCTGGCAACCTTTCCAAACTAGCATATCTCAGTGTGTATACCAGCTTTATGTCTTGTATCATAATCTGTCCCTACAGAGGCAGACAATGGCTGGCAAACTGGCCACTGTTGACTGATATGGCTCCTGATCCAAGTATGAGCCAAAAATAATCAGTTGGTCTATGTGAAATTTCCAATCCGTTTGATGACCTGGTAAAACAAGCAGATCTTCCTATATATCTATTTAATGCAGAAAAAATACCAGCAAGTTAGGGAGCCAAGGGGTGGTCTGGTCATTTATAAGGTGCAGGGAGTCTTTAAAAGTCAGTAATGCAGAAACTTTCCTTCCCCTCACACAAATGAACATTACAATTCATTATTATTAGCACTTATTAATAAATCTCCAATATATGTCACAGAGCTGTATAATAGAAGGGTTTTATTCTCTTTAAACCCATAGCTTATTCCCCTTTCTGTTTTCCTATTCCTCCACTTGTATTTACTTCCCTGAATTGTTCCCCTGGTAACTATGTTAAATTCTCCGTAGCCAGAGACGCTTAGAAAATAAACACACGTATGCACTGCATATGCCGAGCTCGCCGAGACCAGGACCTCAGAAATGAGCATTGCGGAAACGAGGGTACAAATTGTTCCCATTTGGCTGAGCGCTGCCGAAGTGATTCTATTGCAGAAGATTATTATTTCTCTCCGAATCAAAATGTATTTCTAATCCCCTTGAAACTTTCCTTCAGGTCAAACAGGATCCATGATAGTGACCAAAAGAGCACTCTAGACTCTCTGAATTGATACCGGTGTGAACCATATTGTACCATCTTAATCAGTGTGTGCTGCCAAGCGGGGCATCTTGACCACCATAAATACACCATAAATTTGTGGGAAGAGGTATAGTGGCTAAAGGTGCCCATACACGAGCAGATCTTCTCCCGATATCCCCACCTACGGGTGGGCAATATCGGGGAACACGTAGGTTAATTCAATCGTTTGGCCCTGGGGCCAAACTATCGAATTATAATGGCGGCAATGGGGCAGTCGGTTCAGGGACCGCATCAATGAGCTGATGCGGTCCCCGACCCGACTAAATCTTTTAACTTGCCAGATCGATATCTGCCCAATTTCAGGCCAGATATCGGTCAGGCAGGCCCCTCGTTCCTGCCCCTAAACGGGCCGATAAGCTGCCGTATCGGTCCAAGGGCCCATGTATGGCCACCTTAAGGCAGCAAGGAACAATTTGATAAAAAAGTTGAAACCAACAAGCAAGGACAGGGATAGAAGAGGACATCTTTACAGGGCAGTCCGCCTCAAGGTGAAGGAACATATTCAAAGGTCCAGAGATCAATGAGAAACAAAGGATTTAGAGCACTGATTTCCAAACTGTGTGTTCTTCCCTCTAATGGGTGCAAACTAGCGGAACGGGAAGCCCAACCTTAAGGACTTTAAGTTCTGAAGGCAACTCTAAGAGCAGTGGAGGAACGTTGCCCTTCTGGTTCCCATCACCACCTTGAAGGAAGATCACAGCCAGGGGCTCTGACCCTCCCTATAAATACTCTACTGTCTAGAAATGTGATGGTTAAAACTATATTTCCATATACCCATGACTCTGATATGAACTATGTGGTGGTTGAGAATTCTTTAGAGATTAAAGTTAAAACTACAACACTATTTAGTGGCGATGATTGTGGCCCTGATTCACAAGCCCCAGAAGACGGCACACTGGGGTTCATCTATCAACTTTTGGCCAATTTGCACTTGGGCAGTAACCTATAGCACAAGTTAGTTACAGCTGCAGGTTGAACAGTGAAAGCAAGCATATGATTGGTTGCTATGGGTTTACTGCCGGGGTGCAAATTTGCCTAGTGTTTATACATTAGTGCCAGTGGGAACTTTTTTATGGAGGTTTAGATCCTGTGTAAAGAAGGAATGGCTCTATTGTACAATCATCTTTTGATTCTAGCATAAATTATATTTTATCATATTAGTAAGACAAATGCAGTAAATTAAACTTGGAGATCTAAGTGATACAGAACATTTGCTTAAGAAGCACAATTTAGGTTGGAAATCATTCTTTTCCCAATGGCTGAGCACCATTACATCACAAAGGAATAACTATTTTGCCCCGAGCCGCGTTTCCCAGGCAGGATTCCCTAGCGCGGGGGCACCCCTACCATTAAATTCGGCCCCACAGTGAGACTTGAGGAACCTCCTCAATGAACATTTTGGCCAAACAAGGTGACATAAAAAAATAAACCCGAGGAGCGTTGACTGGTTGTTGAGCCCGTGCCAAGTTCATTTTGCTGCGAACGCCACAGGAACTACTTAGCCATTCCTCCTTAAACACAACTAACCACAAAGCTTAATGCAAGAACAACACAGATAAGAAATCAGATTTCACTCTTCTCGCTGTAATATAAACTGCATTCAGTTCTGGGAAACTGTTTAGTGGACGGGCACAAAATCTCTGTAACACGTTAAGCAAATGGATTATTATTACTATGTATATACTATTATATTCTGCACAGTCATATATATATATATATATATATATATATATAAAGGGAACCCATTCAGCTTCCCCTGTCAGAGATTTGCTAGGGCTGTGGGAAACTCTAGCAGCCCCAGGCTGGGGGTTAAGTGGCTAATTTCCTATGTACTACAATAACTGGGGTACCACATGCCTTGACTGAATGGCTTCCTAATGGGATCAGTAGGACTGGGACAGTCGATTGATATGAGCATGGTATCTGTTATCCAGAATGCTTGGGTCCTGGAGTTTTCCAGTTTCCAGAAATAAACCCAATAGGGCTGTTCTGCCCCCAATAAGGGGTAATTATATCTTAGTTGGGATCAAGTACAGGTACTGTTTTATTATTACAGAGAAAAGGGAATCATTTAACCATTAAATAAACCCAATAGGGCTGTTCTGCCCCAATAAGGGGTAATTATATCTTAGTTGGGATCAAGTACAGGTACTGTTTTATTATTACAGAGAAAAGGGAATGATTTAACCATTAAATAAACCCAATAGGGCTGTTCTGCCCCAATAAGGGGTAATTATATCTTAGTTGGGATCAAGTACAGGTACTGTTTTATTATTACAGAGAAAAGGGAATCATTTAACCATGAAATAAACCCAATAGGGCTGTTCTGCCCCAATAAGGGGTAATTATATCTTAGTTGGGATCAAGTACAGGTACTGTTTTATTATTACAGAGAAAAGGGAATCATTTAACCATTAAATAAACCCAATAGGGCTGTTCTGCCCCAATAAGGGGTAATTATATCTTAGTTGGGATCATGTACAGGTACTGTTTTATTATTACAGAGAAAAGGGAATCATTTAACCATTAAATAAACCCAATAGGGCTGTTCTGCCCCAATAAGGGGTAATTATATCTTAGTTGGGATCATGTACAGGTATTGTTTTATTATTACAGAGAAAAGGGAATCATTTAACCATTAAATAAACCCAATAGGGCTGTTCTGCCCCAATAAGGGGTAATTATATCTTAGTTGGGATCAAGTACAGGTACTGTTTTATTATTACAGAGAAAAGGGAATGATTTAACCATTAAATAAACCCAATAGGGCTGTTCTGCCCCAATAAGGGGTAATTATATCTTAGTTGGGATCAAGTACAGGTACTGTTTTATTATTACAGAGAAAAGGGAATCATTTAACCATTAAATAAACCCAATAGGGCTGTTCTGCCCCAATAAGGGGTAATTATATCTTAGTTGGGATCAAGTACAGGTACTGTTTTATTATTACAGAGAAAAGGGAATCATTTAACCATTAAATAAACCCAATAGGGCTGTTCTGCCCCAATAAGGGGTAATTATATCTTAGTTGGGATCATGTACAGGTACTGTTTTATTATTACAGAGAAAAGGGAATCATTTAACCATTAAATAAACCCAATAGGGCTGTTCTGCCCCAATAAGGGGTAATTATATCTTAGTTGGGATCATGTACAGGTATTGTTTTATTATTACAGAGAAAAGGGAATCATTTAACCATTAAATAAACCCAATAGGGCTGTTCTGCCCCAATAAGGGGTAATTATATCTTAGTTGGGATCATGTACAGGTATTGTTTTATTATTACAGAGAAAAGGGAATCATTTAACCATTAAATAAACCCAATAGGGCTGTTCTGCCCCAATAAGGGGTAATTATATCTTAGTTGGGATCATGTACAGGTATTGTTTTATTATTACAGAGAAAAGGGAATCATTTAACCATTAAATAAACCCAATAGGGCTGTTCTGCCCCCAATAAGGGGTAATTATATCTTAGTTGGGATCATGTACAGGTATTGTTTTATTATTACAGAGAAAAGGGAATCATTTAACCATTAAATAAACCCAATAGGGCTGTTCTGCCCCCAATAAGGGGTAATTATATCTTAGTTGGGATCAAGTACAAGGTACTGTTTTTTGTTTCAGAGAAAATCCCATACCTGTATATAGAATAGCAAAGATGGTAGCAAGTGGTAGCTGGAAGTGGCACCCAGTATGGACTAGGTTAAGGATAGCAACTTTACTTTCTGGCACATCAGTGGCCATTTATGAATGGCGGGGCAGGATGGAAAGTGGACAGGCTGCCATGTTTTTTGCACTTTTCATATTGCCCCTCAGTGAGCGCCTGTGAATGCAGGTCTGGTGGAGGGCAACAAGCTAAACATTTCCCATGAAAATGGCTCTACCCTGGAAGGTAGGTTTCACCCTCAATTCTTAGGGCTTTTGGGCTTTTACCACAAGATTTAGAGAAAATATGCAAAGAATTGTGGGACCAAGAATCAATCAGTGGCAACGGATCTGTAGGCCACATAATATTTTTCTCAGAGCTCATTTCCCGTAATGTCAACTGTAGGACAGACACAACATTTGTGAAATTGCTGAGGTGCCATAGAGCACAGTAGGCACAAATTAATGGGGTGGATGAAGTCCTTTTGCAAAAATAAACCATGATACCAAAGGAGAGATTGGTGCAGGGTGAAGAGCTTGAGGCTGGGGATAAAAGGACTGGATAAAATGGCATCTCCCACAAGGTGGTCTAGAAGCAACCTCCTTCTCTATCCACCTTAAAACCTATCCTTACCTTGTGTCCCATATTCAGTTAGACATTGTCCAGGTCCACATGAAAGACTAGAAGATAAATCTATAGGTAAATTAGTGATACAAACACATCATATCCTTTGCACACTGCCTAGCAAATGGCTTGTATTGGTCACAACCAGTGTCGGACTGGCCCACCAGAATACCAGGAAAACTCCCGGTGGGCCCAGGTGTCAGTGGGCCCCCCTGCTCCTAACCATTTGGCCTGCTTCATGGTCATTCCCTATTTCTGAATGGGAACAAAGAGGAGAAATGTGGATAGATGCTAGCATGTAAATAAAAGAGACTTGGAGAATAAAGTGGTTGAGTTAAGAAAGGATTAAAATGGTTGGAGAGTGGGCCCATGGTCTAAGGCTTTCTGGTGGGCCCCTGGGGTCCCAGTCCGACACTGGTCACAACATGGGCAACTTGTGGATAAACTACAGGATGCCAGTCTGTGCTGCTATAGCAAGGGTACAGGGATGGAAAAGAGAAAACCAGTATGATAGAGGGTGAATAAATAGAGGAAAAGAAGAAGAAGGGAGATGAAATCAAGCCACACAGATAAAAGAGATGCCACACGTCACACGTAAAAAACAAGAAGTGAAACCTTTTTTCTTTTTTTTTACGTATAAGCCTAGCACTGATTCGTTTTCAGAGCCAGAGATATTAACAGGCACAAACCAAATATTGATATTATCTCAGGAAAGTGAGTTTCATTCAAATAAGAGTCAGGGCATGTAGTGCACCATGGGTTTGGCTAAATTACTAGAGGAAATACATTGTCAGCCCAACAGATATAAAAGAGATACAAGCAAGAGGGCATAATGCAAACGGAGAATCTGAAAAATGAGCACAACTTTAACCCCAGATATACCAGCAAGATCACTGCAGAAAATTAATTATAAGCACTACATTAATCCTAGACATGCCAATAAGATCCCTTATAATAACCACAGATATGCCAGCAGAATCACTGCAAAATGTTTGGATGAAAAGGATTCTTTGCAAAATGTATATTGAGAGCTAAAAAGCCAAGGATTAAATATTACATTTTAATAAAGATTAAACATGCAGGAGGAGTATCGCTCCCTGAAACTTACTTTTATTATGTTGCAGTTTATCTGGGTAGGATATTGTGATGGAACCTGGAAAGAGAATCAAATAAATTGTGGTTAATTTGTGAGTGGTTTTGTTCCCCGATAACACTGTCCAACTTAATTTGGCATAAGGTGTCAAAAGCTGAGTAAAAAAATGGCAAATTTTGTCATTCGAACGCCAGAAAAAAGGGCCATAAAAAATAATGGATAAGAAGCACTACATTAACCTCAGACATGCCAGCAACATCACTGGAGGACATGGATAATGAGCACTGCACTAAACCCAGACATTCCAGTAAGATCACTGAATGCAAACTCAATGCGTCAGCAAGATCTATATTGATAAGAGCACTACATCAACCTCAAACGTGCCAATGAGATGGCAATAACCACAATCTGCCCTGCAGATCATGGATTCAGTGTATCAAAACAACTGCATATATGCCAGTAAGATCAGTGCAAAAAAATGGATAAGAAGCACTACATTAACCTCAGACATGCCAGCAACATCACTGCAGAAAATGGATAATGAGAACTGCACTAAACCCAGACATTCCAGTAAGATCACTGAATGCCAACTCAAGGCATCAGCAAGATCTGTATTGATAAAAAGCACTACATAAACCTCAAACATGCCAATAAGATCCCTGCAGATCATGGATTCTGTGTATTAAAACAGCTACATATATACCAATAAGATCACTGCAAAAAAAAAATGGAGAAGAAGCACTACATTAACCTCAGACATGCCAGCAACATCACTGCAGAAAATGGATAATGAGAACTGCACTAAACCCAGACATTCTAGTAAGATCACTGAATGCCAACTCAAGGCGTCAGCAAGACAATAAGCCAGTAAGATCACTGCAAAAAAAAAAAAATGGAGAAGAAGCACTACGTTAACCTCAGACATGCCAGCAACATCACTGCAAAAAATGGATACTGGGCACTGCACTAAACCCAGACATTCCAGTAAAATCACTGAATGTGAAAATGAATTGAAAGCACTCACCCACTCACCCACAAGCAAAGTAGTTCTGCCAAACTTCCTAAGCTATTTGTCTCCCTATCCCTTACTGGATACTCTCACAAAAAGAGATTAAGGTAATATATAAGAAATTATTAAAGTGAAATGCAAATACTCCAGAGTCCTCCAGAGAATTTCCACAGCAGCTCAAGAAGGGCCCTCTAAAATTTGGGGGCCAAAGACCTCTGCCAAAGTCACCTCCTCCTGGAGATGGACCTTCTCCTTTTCCAAGTGGAAGAATATAAGCACCATCAAAGAAAAAAGTCCTTGTCAATAAAGTTGCATTGCCTGCTTATGAACTTTACGAGGGGTATATAAGGGTGACTGTAAGGTTACATTTGACGGAAATATGTTCTTTTCAACATTAGTGATTGTTTTCCCAGTCGCCACGAAAACCATATGAAATAATATTAAACTGAGACAAAGGATATTGACTCTCTGTTTAAAAACAATTGAAAAGACTAAGGAAATTAATTTCCTGTATAAAACAGTTGAACTTCCTGGCCCCAGCTCTTCAAAGTGGAAATGGGGAGAAGGAAGTGGCTCTGCCGAACAGGAAACGGAGAGGGCAATTCAAAACCATTGGAGGAACAAGCCTATTAAAGCTAACGAGATGTGGCGGCTCTTGCCTGTAGATGAGTGAATCCTGCAGAAGGAGCAGGGTCTCTCACACAGAAGCACGTTGAGTTTTGGCTCTGGTTTCAATTTAACGCACTGTGTCCTTTTCCCTTTGGCTCGGAGCCACGGGATAACAAATAAAACTGTTACACTTCAGACCCTGACACCTGTCATCGCTCCGTCACGAAGTCTTCTCACCAGCTTGAAAGGGGTCAATGAGAAGACCCAGAGGTGTCAGCCTTTGAAATGTAATCATGGGTACTTCATGCACGCCACTTAGAGACGGCACAGAGCTGCCAGGAATGAAGAAAACATGGCTTTAGGAAGTGGCGTAATGGTTAGAAATTATGAGAAAATGCATCTAATGGCACGCGTGACATCCACATCATAAATAATCTGTAGATCGGTGGGGGGTTTATTTGGTCTTAATAAGCAATGAGGGAGAATGAGGGAAGCAGCTGAATGGAACACAGGGGGAGAGTTGCACCTCCGAAGAGCCAGGCAGAAGACTCCATGATGATAATTTTACAAGTTGCATCGTATGGGGGGGAATCTCACAGGGCAGTTACACAACAAAATCGACTTTAATGTGATCCTGAATAATGTATCTGTGTATCTGTGCGTCAGAGCTACACAAGATTGAGCTCCACAAGAACAAGAAAAATGTGCCATTGCACAGTTTGCCTTTAGAAATAATTTTTACAAAGTGAGTTACAAAGACCTCAACCCAAGATTATTAAAACAAATTGTGCAATGGCAGTTTTTCTCTTTCTTTTTGTGTACACATAATGGCTTTTTATTATTTCAAGCAGCTGGTGAACTCCAGAATGTGGGTTAGACCGAGCGCTGGCACAAGGGTGCTTCTAGCAGCTGGGCAACGCCATAGTGTGGGTTAGACTGAGCACTGGCACAAGGGTGCTTCTAGCAGCTGGGCAACGCCATAGTGTGGGTTAGACTGAGCACTGGCACAAGGGTGCTTCTAACAACTGGGCAACGCCATAGTGTGGGTTAGACTGAGCACTGGCACAAGGGTGCTTCTAGCAGCTGGCCAACGCCATAGTGTGGGTTAGACTGAGCACTGGCACAAGGGTGATTCTAACAGCTGGGCAACGCCATAGTGTGGGTTAGACTGAGCACTGGCACAAGGGTGCTTCTAGCAGCTGGGCAACGCCATAGTGTGGGTTAGACTGAGCACTGGCACAAGGGTGCTTCTAACAGCTGGGCAACGCCATAGTGTGGGTTAGACTGAGCACTGGCACAAGGGTGCTTCTAACAACTGGGCAACGCCATAGTGTGGGTTAGACTGAGCACTGGCACAAGGGTGCTTCTAACAACTGGGCAACGCCATAGTGTGGGTTAGACTGAGCACTGGCACAAGGGTGCTTCTAGCAGCTGGCCAACGCCATAGTGTGGGTTAGACTGAGCACTGGCACAAGGGTGCTTCTAACAACTGGCAACGCCATAGTGTGGGTTAGACTAAGCATTGGCACAAGGGTGCTTCTAACAGCTGGGCAACGCCATAGTGTGGGTTAGACTGAGCACTGGCACAAGGGTGCTTCTAACAACTGGCAACGCCATAGTGTGGGTTAGACTAAGCATTGGCACAAGGGTGCTTCTAACAGCTGGGCAACGCCATAGTGTGGGTTAGACTAAGCATTGGCACAAGGGTGCTTCTAACAGCTGGGCAACGCCATAGTGTGGGTTAGACTGAGCACTGGCACAAGGGTGCCAACGCCATAGTGTGGCTTAGACCAAGCACCGGTGAGTTCTTTCTGTGTTTCGTGTACAATTTTGGACTGTAAACTGTTACTGCTACTAGGCTCCATGTCAGGGACTGGTTTGCCCTTGTTTGAATCAACAAAGCTATGAGGTTGCAAAGTGAAAAAAAATGGGTGCAATCTGACATCTTTGTGCTGTGCATGGAAGATGAATTGCCACTGGTCTCTTCACAAAATGGAAAGCAGAAACTATTGTCTCATACGAGAGGGTCTATGGCAGTGATCTCCAACCAGTGGCTCAGGGGCAACATGTTGCTCCCCAACCCCTTGGGTGTTGCTCTCAGTGCCCCCAAACCAGGGAGTTATTTCTGAATTCCTGACTTGGGGGCAAGTTTTGGTTGAATAAAAACAAGATTTCCTACCAAATAAAGCCCCTGTAAGCTGATAGGGTGCATAGAGGCTGCCTAATAGCCAATCACAGCCCTTATTTGGCTCCTCCATGAACTTTTATGGTACTTGTGTTGCTCCCCAAGTCTTTTTACATTTGACTGTGGCTCACGTATAAGAAAGGTTGGGGACCCCTGGTCTATGGGATCAGACATGGGCATTCCCTGGAACACCACTACATTGCACATGTTAGAACACACTGGGACAGGGGTAGGGTACAGGCTTTCTATCAGTACAGCGTTCTCCAGTCTGGAACAAGGTAAAGAACACAGCAGCACCGAAAAGGGTCAGGGGCCTGCATGTTAAATGTTTGGGTTCTAAGGGGCACATCTTAGCGCTCTAGCACTTGTGCCCCCACTCATGGTAAAATTTTATGTCTTCATTATCGCTACAGTCTCTATACACAGAGT
Source organism: Xenopus tropicalis (assembly GCF_000004195.4). Classification (NCBI taxonomy): domain Eukaryota; kingdom Metazoa; phylum Chordata; class Amphibia; order Anura; family Pipidae; genus Xenopus; species Xenopus tropicalis. The sequence continues at coordinate 141,119,168 of NC_030682.2, forward strand.
GAGTTAATGGGTGGGATCCCTCTTTTCCTTCAGTTCTCCTAACTCTGCCACTGATATCAAGCCACATCTCCTGTCTACCAGGCCATGGCCACCAAACAGTCATTGTAAGAAGATCATTAACAAAGTTTGGGTGGATTTTGGAGTAGAAAAGTAACGTGACTTCTCTTCATCCTGGTGAGACCCTAAGAAAGTTATTTAGATAGAAGACTTCCAAGCAGCTACTGTATTTGCAGTATCAGACAATGTGGTTTATGAGCCTGTAGGCTGCAGGCCACATTGAGCTGATTGGATCTTATGGATGAAGACACTATGGCTATGTTAGTCACTGGGATTAGCCAGTTGCTCCCAGATGACTTCTCTCTGCATTGATTCACCTCTGTTTTCTGTTTAAGCTTGTGAGTTGGACTTGTCCTAGGCAAAATTCAAACCATTTCTTCAATTTGAGATTTTCGAGTTTTTTCCACAATATTATTCAATTGAGTTTTTTATTTTCTGATTTTTGAAATATACAAACACACATTCAAGTTTTTTTTAAATTTTGGGTTTATTCGAAGCAGAGGAAATGGATAAATAAGCCCATAGGTGTTACAGTAGCCTTGAAGCTCATGAAGATGGCAGCGTTTCCATTGCTCACGTGCCACAGGCAGTGCTATAATTTACAACTAACACGGGTGCGTATCTATATCACTGGGGATATCATCTATAAATTCTGATCCCTTCTTCTCTGTCTCTGAGCAGAACACTGAGTGCGTCATGTAACTGCAGGAGATAAAAACGTCCATCTCTGTCATTCCAGCCCATACTCCCTTGGCAGTGTATCAGGTCTCTTGTAATGCCTGGGCATCATATAACTGGTCTCTTCCAAGTATCCTGCTAGGGAAGAGCTTTACATCCCGCTCGTCAGGCTGCCACTGGGTATCAAGTCACATCAGATGCCAGTTAGTTGCTGACAAAGACCTATGAACTTTGCAGTCTTATTTATTGATACACTGAGTGATTACGGCCATGTGGACCATATTCATTCAGTTGGTGGCTTGTCGTTCCATAGATTAACACTTACTCAACATATTGAAGTTAGAATGGAGTCCTATACATGGAGGACAACCAGCAGTTCACTTGCACAATGTGAATGGAACACAGACTTCTAACTGGTCAGCAACTCAGTAACTTTGTTCACACATTTAGGGGTTAACAGCATACATCCAGGTTGTTCCATGCAGGCATATACACTATCCAGAGGACCATGGCTCCTGCCAGCAATAGCTAGGTTGGGTTATCTCACTTTACTCCAGTCTTGGGATCCCTGTCCCCACCTGTCTCAGCAATCTGATACTCCCTGTGGTGTCCCTTTGCTATTCCGACCAGGCCTTTTCCTACTGGCAGACTTCTGGCCTGAAGCCAATCAACCCCTCTCACTAATCCCTCCTGTCTGCTTGAGGCCATATCTGGTGGATGATCCATTGGGAAACTGTTCCAACTACCCTCCTCATTGGAGCAATAGGTGGGCCATGCTAACTGACCTCTCTCAGACACCTAGCACCTACTGCACATTTCCGCTTACCTATTCTGGCTTTCGTCTACTCCACACCATCTGGTCTTCTTCTCCTTCTCCAACTTGGACCATGGCTGTTTCCTCTCATAAGGACCCTGATTTTGGGTGTCGCTCTTTTACACTCTTTTGTAGTGCCCCTAGTGGCTGGAGGTAAATACTACATCTACTTATTTTACCTATACTGCCATATATTGGTTAAATACACAAATATCCTACCTAAATGGTTTTTGCTAACCCCTAGAAAAAGCATGTAATAATAACACAAAACATACAATGAGAATTTTTCACCTCCTTACAAGCAGACACCCAAGAACTATGTTGTATGGGCCACCAAGAGCAAAATGACTAAGATATATATTAAAAACCTGTTGTCCACATCCCTACACATTTGCTTATTAATATTATCAGCCTCTCCTGGATCACTTCCTCCCAACTCGCTTAATTAATAAAAAGTGACAGGCTTTCTATATGGAAACCAGTGGCGTAGAGTTGAATAAACACTGTCAGCGGCTGGACCAAGAACAAGGATTCCTTTGTATATTCTCATTCACAGCTCACCGCTTCTTATCACTTGAGCTTATTAATAGCTCGGCCTCTCCAAGCACCAAGACACTTTTTATCTAATATGACAGCAAATAAATGTCGCTTCTGGGGTCCATCAAGCTCAGCTCACGAGCAGGTGCCGTTGTGTTTTCTTGTAGCGTTTGTATCATGACACTCATGTTACTTGTCATATTATCGCGCTGCCAATTTGTCCTGCATGGGACGGAGTATAAAAAAGAGTAATCGCAATGGAGAGAGGAAGAATTCTGCAGGTTGCATGCCAACAGGGGAAATAAACTCAAAGCAGGCAGTAACCCTTCCAAAAGTTTTCCCTTGTTACCAGTGCGTTCAGTCCATGTTTCTGTAGGACAGAGATAAGCGTGGGACAGGAACACTGTGCTGAAGGCCATTTCATGAGAGTTTATTGCTAGATATTCATGGAAGCCTAGCTTGAAGCTTAATTAGGCTTGGATCTTGGTATAATGCTTGTTTTTTTCCTAGATATTCTTAGGACTATGGCTGAAGAGTGATCCGGTTACTTATTCTTATATTCTTCACCTTGTTATGATCCTGAAAAAATGTGGGTCCTCCAAAGGGGGTTGAATTGGAAGCATCTGTTGTAGGGTAAAGTAAGTTAGGTAAAGCCACCAAGTGCGGCCACAATGGGGCCCTGTATTTACCACCTGAGTTGTGCTTTTCAAATGAAGGGGCAAGTCTTTGTGCCCCTTGGCACGTTCGGACTGGGAAAAAACCACAGCCCAGTGGTATCTCCTTTGGTATCTCGACTGGGGTGGGGGCTGTCCAAGTGGTCCCCAGACTCCCCAGTCTGACCCTGCCCCTTGGTGCTACTACACTTGCATCCAGGGTGTCATTAACTTACCCCAGTAACTCTTTCAGCACTTACCCTTATCTCTGACCCTAAAGATCTCAAACGAACACTAAGGGGCAAGTCTTTGTGCCCATTGGCACATTCAGACTGGGTCAGTGAGGCACTGGGAAAAAAATACAGCCCCCTCCGATAACTGCAGGCACCAGTGGTATCTCAACTGGGGTGGGAGCTGTCCAAGTGGTCCCCAGACTCCCAAGTCTGACCCTGCCCCTTGGTGCTATTACACTTGCATCCAGGGTGTCATTAACTTACCCCAGTAACTCTTCCAGCACTTTCCCTTATCTCTGACCCTAAAGATCTCAAATGAACACTAAAGGGCAAGTCATTGTGCCCCTTGGCACGTTTGGACTGGGCCAGTGAGGCACTGGGAAAAAAACAGCCCCCTCCGATAACTGCAGGCACCAGTGGTATCTACTTTGGTATCTCAACTGGGGTGGGGGCTGTCCAAGTGGTCCCCAGACTCCCCAGTCTGACCCTGCCCCTTGGTGCTGTTACACTTGCATGCAGGGTCGGACTGGGGGGTGAAGGGCCCACCGGGGCTCCCTCCCCAGGGGCCCTGCAGGTGCCCGGGCCCCCCTAACCCCCCTCGCAGGGCCCCCCACCCGTCGTCCTCCCCCGAGCGCGTAAATTTAATACGTCGGGGCAGGAGCGGTTGGACAGGGGGAGCATCAGAAAGGGTCGGGTCTGGGCCACTAGAGCCCATCGGCATTTTTCCCAGTGTCCCGTTGGCCCAGTCCAACCCTGCTTGCAACCAGGGTGTCACTAACTTACCCCAGTATCTCTTCCAGCACTTTGCCCTATCTCTAAACCCTAAAGATCTCACCACTCTCTGGTGCTACCAATCTCCATTTTTTAAGCAGAAATGAAATGTTTTTTTTTAAGTTATAATATCTCAGCAACTGAATAATATGGAATTAATCTTCTTTGCATGATATCATGCTGGATCGAGGCAAGTGTAGACAAGTACGTAGACCAAAATGCCCTTTCAGAAATATGTGCATTGTATTAATTCATTTCATACACTGGATTTCGGGTTATTTCTACGTTTGGAGCCCCGACCTGCCCCATCTTGATCTGTCTGTGTAACAATGCAGTAGCTTTAAGGCTTGATTCAGTAAATGCAGTAATATCATTCAGATATGAAAGCCTGGAAGATTATTGTGCAGAGGTTTTGTAGTTGCATATTCCAGGCACGGGTTCGCTTTCCTTCTCCAAGACATATATATGTATATAATATCACAGCCTGTGGGCCTGGTTAATATGAAAACCCCCATCTAAAATGGTGAGACTATTACTCTACTACTATTCTTTTAAATAGGCATCATGACTAAAATCCCACCCTATTCCAGCAGGTTCTATCCCAGTCTAGATATGGCCAAAGAGAAGACTTTTGACAAAGTCTCTGTCTCAACCCTTATCTAGTTTTAGGTATGAGACAGCACATTTGACCCAGTCTCTACCTCAATCCATTTCTGCCTACCAGCTCTGCCAACCAAGACTTTACCTCAAACCATCTCTTTCTATTGGGTCAATGACAACAATCTGTGCAAATCACTGTATGCCAACACTCTTGGCCTCATTATCTCATGCTAAAGGTGCCCATATACGGGCTGATTCTAGCTGCCAATATCGGTCCGATTTGGCAGCTGATCGGCCCGTGCATGGGCACTTAACGATGGGCCTACCCGACCGATATCTGGCCCTTTCAGCACTCTAAACCTTGGTTGTCCTACCAGCACATTACAGCAGGCTTGCCTAAGCTTAGCACTCTCTCCCAGCACTCTAAATCTTGGTTGCCCTACCAGCACATTACAGTGGGCTTGCCTAAGCTTAGCACTCTCTCCCAGCACTCTAAATCTTGGTTGCCCTACCAGCACATTACAGTGGGCTTGCCTAAGCTTAGCACTCTCTCCCAGCACTCTAAATCTTGGTTGCCCTACCAGCACATTACAGTGGGCTTGCCTAAGCTTAGCACTCTCTCCCAGCACTCTAAATCTTGGTTGCCCTACCAGCACATTACAGTGGGCTTGCCTAAGCTTAGCACTCTCTCCCAGCACTCTAAATCTTGGTTGCCCTACCAGCACATTACAGTGGGCTTGCCTAAGCTTAGCACTCTCTCCCAGCACTCTAAATCTTGGTTGCCCTACCAGCACATTACAGTGGGCTTGCCTGAGCTTAGCACTCTCTCCCAGCACTCTAAATCTTGGTTGCCCTACCAGCACATTACAGCAGGCTTGCCTGAGCTTAGCACTCTCTCCCAGCACTCTAAACCTTGGTTGCCCTACCAGCACATTACGGCAGGCTTGCCTGAGCTTAGCACTCTCTCCCAGCACTCTAAACCTTGGTTGCCCTACCAGCACATTACAGTGGGCTTGCCTAAGCTTAGCACTCTCTCCCAGCACTCTAGATGCAGCACTGCAGGAATATTCTCATCACACCTTACTGATTTGAATATGGCGCTAGCAGCACACTAGACCCAGTCTCTATTTTAGTAAGGCTTTCCCACTAGCCATTCAGGGCACCTTTCCCTACCACAAGTACAGCCCAATTCATTCCCAATGTGGACTTTTCCTAAACTTAAGCAGCCATTTGCCCAGCCTGGATGTTCTTCCCAGTTGCTTGTTATAGATGTGCAGAAGTCTAAAATAATCACATAAAATACCAGGAACTAGAGAAATATTCCCCTTGCTCTACCCCCAGACGGCCACTGTTCAAACCATCCTACAGAAATATTCAGTCAAGTGGGCAGATTTACAGCAGGCTGAATGGAGTCCAGAAAATGTAATTGAATCTGAACATTAACTAAAATCTGTCTCCATTTTATTCCAGACTTTAAAACATGGAATTATGCACGGTTCAGCTTCAGAGCAACTCATCCTTTTCTGCTGCCAGTGATTCCAAGCATTTATATTTTATATCACATATTACCCGTATCGATCCCAGAGAGTGTACAGACAGTCAGACACTTGTATCTCTTAACATTACTTTTAAATTGCCCTGATTGCTGCTGAAATGTTACCCAATAAGCACAAGGCTCTGGTTACCCAAAGGCTGTCTTGGCCGGCGGTGGACTTTATAGAGAAGTTTAAGATGAAATAATCCATCATGACCTCGGTTTGAAACTTGCACCCTCCGTTCTTGCGCCCCTATAATTGGCCACTCATAATCAGGGAATTCAATGTACCAATTAGCTGGCAGAGGGTCATGTGATTATTTACAGAGTTTGTATGTGTGTGGCATCAATGGCCAAGTAACTGGCCCCACAGTAGAACTTCCCCAGGGTACCCAATCTCCAAATCTTAGGGTAAGAGATCTTCTTGTACACACATATATTTATATTATTATTACTATTATTCCTCCCCACCTTAACCCTGGCTCTGCCCCACCCCCACTCCATGGTGCTTGACCCCATTCAAATGAAGGGCTCCTGATGGCCACCTGGGTTGCCCTTATGTAAATCTGCCAGTGACTGGAATTCTACATGAATCAGGACCCCAGCAGGGACATCTATACTAATCAGATAATGATGGGTGCTGGGGGTTGTACTCCAACAGTAGATGAAGGGCTACGGGTTGGGAAACAATGATATAAAGTATAAAGGCGGCCATACACATTAAGATCTGCTCACTTGGCGAGGTCAACAAGCGAGCGGATCTTCTCCCGATATCCCCACCTATAGGTGGGCAATATCGGGTGAATTCAGTCTAATTCGGTCGTTTGGCCCTGGGGTCAAACGATTGAATTAGAACGCCGGTAATAGGCGCAGTCGGTTTGGGGGTCGTATCAACGAGCCAATGTGGTCCCCTATCCGACTACATTTTTTATCCTGCCCGATCGATATCTGGCAGATTTCAGGCCAGATATTGGTCGGGCAGGCCCGTCGGTAGTGCCCATACACGGGCTGATTAGAAGCCGAATCGTCTAAGGGACTGATATCGGCAGCTACAATCGGCTCGTGAATGGGGACCTTAGCTCTTGGTATTTTGCCTTATTGTCTACATGTCCTATTGTCTTGATTTTGCCCTACTCTACCTGCTAGACGCCAACCTTCCCTTTCTCCAACTGCCATACAAAGGCCTGGGCTGTCATCCGTATAGAGACAGATCCCAAAAAGACAACTTTGGGCAGAATAATAAATACGATGTACCACGCAACAACCAATGAATAATATGTATAATATAACCTTATAATACACAAGAGCTATGAGGATCCTGGAAATAATGTCCTTCTAAATGGTGCTTGGTGATATCATCAGTTAAAATCAGTGCTTAATGGCATCATTTCTCTCCCATGACTCATTGAAATTGTGTATGATAATAAATAATGTACCCCCTGTTGTAAAATATGAGGATATAAGTCACTAAGGAGTTCCATGACCTGTATGAAAGCACTTAGCCTTTGGCCTAGTACCTTTATATGGTCATGGAAATCCTTGGGGACTTTTAATATCCTTTATAAGGGGCGGAGCTTCATGCTAGACAAGGAAGTCAGTAAAAGAGCTGTAGCTGAACTGGCTGTAATAGAGAAACAAAATAAATCTGAATATAGGGGGAAAGGTATGTTATTCTGGGGGTTGTAGAGTAAAAATAAAAGTACTTATTCTTTAAATAAACCCAGTAGGATAGTTTTGCCTCCAATAAGAATTAATTGTAGGGTGTAGACGCCAGAGACCCAAGTTCAATGACCTAATGTAGGACTTTCTTGCACGTTGCTGTCTAATTGCTAATTCTGATTGTTCTTCTGGTTCCTGACCCATTAACCTGGTTTTGATCTGGTTTTGCTGCCTAAACCAACCTGAGCTTATTTAACCCTTTTGGATACTGTGTATTGGACTATTAGTTTACCTGAACTAAGTTTCCTCCTTGGTCCTGGCTCCAAACCCAATAAGAGCCCTTATATCTGAGTTGGGATGAAGTAGAAGGTACTACAGAAAAAAGGGAAATCATTTTTAAAAATCTGGAGATGTTCTTCCCATAATATAGACTTTTCTGGGTAAAAGGTTTCCAGATAACAGATCCCATACCTGTATACTGCTGCCACTGTCAATAAAGCCCTTAATGTACAATAAAAACCTATAACAATTCAATCATTCTTTTTTGTTCTTGTTATTCAAGTCAACGTGTAGCCTTAAGACAAGCCGAGCGCCCCAGACCACCCAGATCACATATTAGGGTAAATAAAGGAGGTCGACGTTCACAGGAAAATCCAAACCAAATGTGGTTTAAAAAAATCCAAATGAGGACATTTTTCTTTTTTTTTTCTCCCTGAAATTCTGAGCTTTCAACAATTATTTATGGATTTGTTCCGTACTTGAACGGAACAGGTGGTAGGGAAAGGAGCCCCTTCTGCCCACAAGGAGACAGAAAGATTAGCCGTTGTGTCCTGCAGTTTGGGACCAGCTTGGAACCCTCAGCGGCTGCCAACGTCAGGGGAGTGAATTCCTGAAGCGCACAGTGCTGTACATTCAGCGAGCTTGGCTTTCTAAGAATACTGTATTCATCCTCGGCGCAATGCCTGGAAATTCTTCTTCTTCTTGCCTGAAGTTCCTCGGAACAAAGCGTGTTTGATGGGGCTCGGAGCAGGAAGCCCGGGGAGGTGATCGTGTCGCTGTGCTCAGCGCTGGATCCGGCACACTGTACGTTGCACGGGGGAAGCAGATTCCCAGCAAGGGAACTCATCCAACAAGTGATTTATGTGTTTATCCTATGAGTGGTGCCAAGCTGCTGCAGCATGGAAGAATGGACGCTTTGTGGGGCGCTGATTACGCCGATACCAAGTCACTCAGCCAAAAAAACGGGCAATTGTAATGACATCACTGAGGGGTCCGGATTTTTATTTTTTTTTTCTTCCGTCCAATTGTATCTGTGACCAGCCCTCGCCCAACCTAGTTCCCAACTAGCACTTATATTGTAGTGTCACCCGCTGTGACCTACAGCCCTTATATTTGCCTATTTCTGTCTGTAAGTTACCCTCCCATATAGATTGTAAGCTCTACGGGGCAGGGACCTCCATCCTCTTGTGTCTTTGACTCTTATCTTATTGCAACTATATCTTGTATTTATTTGTATTTATTGTTATACTTTGTATTTATCTATTATTATCTTAATAACCCCCTGTTTGTATTAATGTATTCTACTGTACAGCGCTGCGTACATAAGTAGCGCTTCATAAATAAAGATATACATACATACATACATACATACATACATACATACATGTGAACTCAACATGCCTTTGCACGTACATAAGTGCATTGACATTAAAGTGCCCCCACTCCTATAGAATGGATCCCATTTCAATGTTTTTTGAACCCAAAACAGAATTTAAGAATATTTTGTTCAAAAGCTAACAAAATTGTGTTTGTTGTATGCTCTATACATGAAGCCACAGTCCTGCAGTTCTGATTGGCCACTAACTACTAAAGAGGGCCATACACTGCCAGATCCAAAGATATAACGAGGTCACCAAAGCAGCGGATATGGCATTGATTTGGTCAGTGCAGGGCCAAAACGGGATGAACCAGGTCCAATGACCAGATCATGAACCTATATCCCATTAGACAAGGACCCAGTGGTGTAACTACCATACAGAACCCAGAGGTGGACCCAGGGGAGAAGAAGACCATATGGTTGTATGGCTGTTGTTTCCCAAGGTCGGACTGGCCCGGCAGTGTACCGGAAGAAAACCTGGTGGGTCCTGGTTCTGTTGGGCCCCACCGCCCCAAGCACACCAGCAGGCTGCATGGTGGAGCCCTAGTGGAATGCATTGCGTGACCAATGTCGCTGGTATTTATGGGGAGTGGTGGGCCCTTTGTTTAACCATTAACATGCTCATTTGCAGTGAGTGCCCCGCAAAGAAGTTTTCCCTGGCAGGAACATGGTACATTACTGCCAGGACCTTATCAATGTGGTGATGAAGTCCTCATCAGATGGGTTTTTCAAACCTGCCTAATTGATTTCTGCCAAATTGTAGGACGGACAGGCCCATCAGTGGGCCACATACAGGTTGCAGACTTTGTCCAGAGTCAGCAGCTTTTATTGGCCCATGTATGGCCACCTTAAATCTTAAAGGGCAAGGAAAGATAAAATAAATGGGGGCAATTATTTAGTCACTCCCCATTAAGTTAGTGCATTATCCTTGGTGAATAAATTGACCGATCACAAGTACCTCTATGGCTTAGAGAGGGACCCCAGCAACTGAATCCCAATAACAGCACAGTGGCCCCAGCAACTGAATCCCAATAACAGCATAGTGACCCCAGCAACTGAATCCCAATAACAGCACAGTGACCCCAGCAACTGAATCCCAATAACAGCACAGTGACCCCAGCAACTGAATCCCAATAACAGCACAGTGACCCCAGCAACTGAATCCCAATAACAGCACAGTGACCCCAGCAACTGAATCCCAATAACAGCACAGGGACCCCAGCAACTGAATCCCAATAACAGCACAGTGACCCCAGCGACTGAATCCCAATAACAGCACAGTGACCCCAGCGACTGAATCCCAATAACAGCACAGTGACCCCAGCAACTGAATCCCAATAACAGCAGAGTGACCCCAGCGACTGAATCCCAATAACAGCACAGTGACCCCAGCGACTGAATCCCAATAACAGCACAGTGGCCCCAGCGACTGAATCCCAATAACAGCACAGTGACCCCAGCGACTGAATCCCAATAACAGCACAGTGACCCCAGCGACTGAATCCCAATAACAGCACAGTGACCCCAGCGACTGAATCCCAATAACAGCACAGTGACCCCAGCGACTGAATCCCAATAACAGCACAGTGGCCCCAGCGACTGAATCCCAATAACAGCACAGTGACCCCAGCGACTGAATCCCAATAACAGCACAGTGACCCCAGCGACTGAATCCCAATAACAGCACAGTGACCCCAGCAACTGAATCCCAATAACAGCACAGTGACCCCAGCGACTGAATCCCAATAACAGCACAGTGACCCCAGCGACTGAATCCCAATAACAGCACAGTGACCCCAGCAACTGAATCCCAATAACAGCACAGTGACCCCAGCAACCGAATCCCAATAACAGCACAGTGACCCCAGCGACTGAATCCCAATAACAGCACAGTGACCCCAGCAACTGAATCCTAATAACAGCACAGTGACCCCAGCAACTGAATCCCAATAACAGCAAAGTGACCCCAGCAACTGAATCCCAATAACAGCACAATGACCCCAGTGACTGAATCCCAATAACAGCACAGTGACCCCAGCAACTGAATCCCAATAACAGCACAGTGACCCCAGCAACTGAATCCCAATAACAGCACAGTGACCCCAGCAACTGAATCCCAATAACAGCACAGTGACCCCAGCAACTGAATCCCAATAACAGCACAATGACCCCAGCAAAACAGATATTTACTATTTAGTAAAGTGCTAATGTATTCCGCAGTTCTTTACAATAAATGGGTTTATATACAACATACAGATTACATACCAAAAAAACCCCGATTATCTTTCCTATTAATAACATTGGCATCAAGCATCACGTTTACTGCCCACGCTGGTAAAATACTGGGCCAGGTGGCAACCCTAGTTTTGGAGATCCAAATTATGGAAAAATCTCTTATCCAGAAAACCTCATATTATCATATTAGATAATAGATGCTACACCTGTACCCGCAACTATATCTGGATAAGAGACGTGGTGACCCTGGCAATATATGAATGGATAGGGCACCGTGGTGCTCTCCCCGTGTCTGGGTGGGGTTCCCCTGGGTACCCCGGTTTCTTTCCACACTCCTAAAGCATACAGGCAGGTTCATTGGCCCCTGATTGCCCCTAGTGCCTAGGCCACAGTTGCCCTTGTATAGGGAATATGAATATTTATATATACTGGCACTTTGGGTGTAAAGGAATGTCCTTAATTTCCCTCCTCTTTATTGCCCATTCTTCTCAGCTGAAGAACATTCTATGAGATTTTGGCCATACTTCCGCGCACAGCTGCTCCTTTCTCAGATGAGTGTCGGCCGCAGATGCCGGGTCCCCTCTGCACGTGTCTCCCCGGCACATGGTTTGCCGCCCCAGAGAAGGAAACAGCTGGGGAACAATTTCAAATCACTAAAGGCTCTAATGAGACATTTTTTCATTTGTAACAATGGAAAAAAACTCAAGATCCGTTTGAATCTTTGCACAAATGTATTAAAATCACTTGAATGTGGATTTTTGTAGCATGTAGAAAAAGTAGGTCAGAAACTAAAAGTTACCTAAGTTTGCCGATAACCTGTACAGCCCCTGTACTAAGCACAATTCAGCAGGAACAGCCCCCTAAGTTTGCTCATAGCCTGTACAGAGAGATCCCATAAAACTATGGCACATAGGGATTCCCCTGTACTAAGCACAATTCAGCAGGAACAGCCCCCTAAGTTTGCTCATAGCCTGTACAGAGAGATACCATAAAACTATGGCACATAGGGATTCCCCTGTACTAAGCACAATTCAGCAGGAACAGCCCCCTAAGTTTGCTCATAGCCTGTACAGAGAGATACCATAAAACTATGGCACATAGGGATTCCCCTGTACCAAGCACAATTCAGCAGGAACAGCCCAAGTTTGCTCATAGCCTGTACAGAGAGATACCATAAAACTATGGCGGCATAGGGATTCCCCTGTACTAAGCACAATTCAGCAGGAACAGCCCCCTAAGTTTGCTCATAGCCTGTACAGAGAGATACCATAAAACTATGGCACATAGGGATTCCCCTGTACTAAGCACAATTCAGCAGGAACAGCCCCCTAAGTTTGCTCATAGCCTGTACAGAGAGATACCATAAAACTATGGCACATAGGGATTCCCCTGTACTAAGCACAATTCAGCAGGAACAGCCCCCTAAGTTTGCTCATAGCCTGTACAGCGAGATACCATAAAACTATGGCACATAGGGATTCCCCTGTACTAAGCACAATTCAGCAGGAACAGCCCCCTAAGTTTGCTCATAGCCTGTACAGAGAGATACCATAAAACTATGGCAGCATAGGGATTCCCTTGTACTAAGCACAATTCAGCAGGAACAGCCCCCTAAGTTTGCTCATAGCCTGTACAGAGAGAAACAGACCTCAAAACTATGAAAGGATAAGAATCCCCCTATACTGAGCAGACCAGCAGGGAAATGTTAGTGTATAGAGGCCCTATAAGGAGGTAGAATTTGGGGCCGGTTGGGATTTTTTTTTTTGTGGAACAGTTCTGTCTCTTCCAGGAAGCTCAGTTCAAATACAAATGGGAAAATAAACAATGGAAAATAGTTGGTACAAAATTAATACTGAAAGGAAGATGTAATAAATGAATCGGCACTTGATGAGGAGCCATTACACAGAGCGGAGCGGTTATTAAGCTAAATGGCTTCTCTTCTGTGCGAGTAACACATGCAGAGCCGCCCGTCGCTCCAGAACCTGCTCGCTTGCGTATTTACAGGGGAGTCATTAGCCGCCTCGTACATCATGTACAGTACAGAGGGGCCCCATATTGCAGTGATCACATTTCAGGAAATCCTGCCTTATATCTTTAGAAACTACATGTCACTTTCCTTCCAACAGAGCTGCTTTTTACTGTGTGGGTTCAATCTATGTCTTATTTTAGCACGGGGGGTCAGCAGATCTCGGGTATCATGGGAAAACGATATTTTGCCCTAATGCACAAGTACAAAATTTTTTTTATATTGGTGAGAGTGTCCAACCAGCAGCCCGGAATAAATTCCCAGCATCCTCTATTGTCAGGAAGGAACAGGCCCGGAATTGTGGGCAGGCCACAAAGACTCTAGGGCAGCAAAGATGGGGGGGCAGAATGTCGATTTCTCTCGTGGCCCATATCTGCACTGGGGACTGGGAGGGAGATTTTGACAGCTATTTAAGTCTCTTGCCCATCCCCAGTGCAGCCAATCGGTAAGCGCAGGGTCGGACTGGGGGGTGCAGGGCCCACCGGGGCAGGTGCCCCTCCCAGCCGCATCCCCTGCGCACCCTAACCCCCTGCAGGGTCCCCACTGAGCGTCCCATAGACCCCTGCAAGGTCCCCCACTCAATGTCCTCTCCTAACGCCTTATGCGCACTCAGGGGAGGATATTGGGTAGGGGACTCTGCAGGGGGTCGTCTGCTGAGCATCCCTTAGCCCCCGCAGGGGCCCCCATAGCCCCCCGCAGGGTCGCCCACCTAACGTCCTCCCTTGAACACGCATAAGGGGAGCATCAGGGGAGCATCAGGGGAGGAACGGTCAGCAGGGGGAGCGCTGGCAAGGGTCGGGTCTGAGCTGCCAGGGCCCACCGGGTATTTTCCTGGTATCCCGGTGGCCCAGTCTGACCCTGGGTAAGGGGTGAGGCGAGCCCCAGGGGTTGGGGGTGCGAGCGCCTAGAGGGAGGAGAATCAAACACCCTAGGAATGAAGTGGGAGTTGCAGCTCAGCAACATCTGCAGGTCGGCCTTTCCTACTGTATTTAATATCCCTCTACAGATATTGGGGGGGAGCCTGAAATACTAAGCCGCCCCTCTCCTCTAACCCCCATCCCTGATTGTGCTGGCCGCTGGGGAACCTATAGGGAACTAGAGACCCTCAGATCCCCCCATTGTACGAGCCGAGGCTTTAGCCAAGCAGAGCAGTCGCCTGAGATATCCCAGGGATCACTGGAAAGGTTATAGCTTTATAAATAGGCTTAAAGCCTGGTGAGAGTGAAGCTTGTTGGATTAGGTTCCAACTCTCCAGCACCTTATATCATGCCTGCTGGCACCCTTCCCAGACATATACCATCTCCCTGATATATATATTGCTATACAAGGGGCAACATTCACAGGCTGAGCAGCTCAGAGAAGCCCCTGCAGTCGAATTTCCCCTTTATGACACCCCCCCCCCCGGGAAGCCCCTTGATGGACAGACGACTGTGGTAGCAGAAATTACAGACATGATAGAAACCAGATTGAATCTTCCTCTCGGCGCGAAGAGGAAGGAAAGCGAAGTCGAAATGAACATTCCGTACCCTCAGCAGGAATGCGCTGCACTGGGACCCCGGCCTGTGGGGCCCCCCTTGGGCAGGAAAGGGTTAAGGTGTTACTTAAACAAATGAATGAGTGTGGTGCTATTTATACCCTATCTGCCTGTATGGGGCCCCACTGCCGCGACTCCGCAAGGAATGTACATTAGGGGAAAGTCATTTTCCAGTTTAAAGCCTAAACAGCAGATCCACGTTAAATATCATTTTTAACTACTTCAATGGGAAGGATGGGGGGGGGGCTGTGAAGGAAAAGGGTTTGGGCTCTCAGGCATCTCCGCCAGTTAGAAAAGTCTGATGCCTAAAGCCACTCCGCTGGCGTGGGGCTCAATATTGGCGCTAACACCTAGGGAAACATTCACAGATTTGTGCCGATGCCGTGGCCTTTGCCCCCTGCATTAGTTTCATCTCAAGGCCGACCTTAAATTGGGCATCCCCACCAAATGGATTGGCCCGAAAATTTGGCCTCTAGGTCAACTGGCTAATACCGTCTATATTGGCTAATCGCTTCTACAGGGATTTTACAGGGGTACAACTAGTTCCAAGCTACTGTACCTTGATGGCTACACCTAATTAGAAGGGGACACCAAACTAGAAGGTCAATTGCTTCAGGTGAGGAGGCATAAAGCGTCATTTACAAGTGTAGCTTCTAATTGGACACAGCATTGCATGAGTTGACCCCATTCATTACTTGAATCCAAACCTTTGCATTAAGTATCATTAAATCAGTTCTTCCCATTTCTCCTGTACAAAGTCACCTATTGGGCGTGGGGATCCCTGGCAGTAATTTCTGGGTTCCTACAATGAGTTGTGTCAATGGGCAAAGGGGAGTTGCGCCAAGTGAAAGTTTCCGCTCTGAAAATGTCTCTCCTTGCGCCCAGTAAACAACTATTTTTCTCCAACTATTATTTTGTCCAAGTAGGACACCATTCTCCTGACATTACAGACGCTTAGATGATATACAGTAAGGCTCATATACCTGTAGCAATTGCAGTTGCATCTGTAATGAATCATGATCAGTTCAAGGGCTGTTTTTGTGAGTCTGGAGAACAACTAAACTAAAGGTCCCCATACACGGGGCATGTAGGGGCCTGAAATTGGCCAGATATCGATCGGCCAGGTTAAAAGATTCAGTAGGATCGGGGACCGCATCAGCTTGTTGATGCAGTCCCCAAACCGACTGCCCCATTGACGCCAATATAATTCGATTGTTTAGCCCCAGGGCCAAATGATCGAATTAGCCTACACGCACCCATGGACGGTGATATCAGGTGAAGACCGCTCGCTTGACAATCTCGCCAAGCGAGCAAATCTTAACGTGACCTTAAGGATCAGATCCTAAATGTAACAAGACAGAGCTGCAGTGAGGAGATAGAAGACCCTGTTGAACACTGGGGCCTAATAACATTATCCCCATTTTTCATTATTGCAGTTGAGTGTTGTGCATTATACAATATATACAAAATACAATATACAATATAACAAACACCACTAAGGTACAGTCAAATGTTTATGGTTTCTACTTGATTGTTCAACTGTTAAACAAATTTCATTGCATGCTCATTGTTGGTAAAGGGTAACTTGCCCTAAAGGCCAGAAGGCTTGGCCAATAGCAATACTGTTGGGAAATTTCCATATCCAGCTGGCAGATATACCCTACAGTTAGTTTCAAGTGGATTAGTCAGTTAGCAGAATGGACCCCTCCGGGTATGTTAGATTCATACACTGTATTATGTAGTTTAATTCTTCCCACGTTCTACATACTTCTATATTCAGCTATCTGTGCCAGTATAATGCGTATTCACCTTTTCCCCTGCTATGGCATATGTTGTGGTTCCCAAGCACATTGGCCATATTGGTGGTGGAAAATATGTGAAAGTTAAAGTGTTGTCCCTCCTCGCAGCCCTTACAACATGACCTCTTTATCTTTCCTATTGACCTTTCCAGTTACGTTATCATTAAAGAAAAAACATTTGAAAGTTGTTGATGGCAGAACAGGGCAGTCAAACAAATGGGAAAGCACACAGACGGTTTGCCATTAACTGGGTACATGAAGTAACCCCTTATCTGGCCAACTCTGACATGGAACGAGACACATTACTGGGAGAGACCCTAGCAAGCATCCGTGTGTTCATGCTGAAATGCAAAATCTGAGAGCTGTAACCAAGAGGTGGAAAGTAAAGATACAGGTCAAGGGCCCCATGTCAGTAAAGGACCCAGACAGACATGATGGTCCAGATTCATGGACCAGAAAAAGGACGAGGTTTGGTGAGGTTATTCTTCTATTCCATTGATCTAGTCCAGTGATCCCCAACCTGTGGCTCAGGGGCAACATGTTGCTCTCCAACTCCTTGGATGTTGCTCCCAGTGGCCTCAAAGCAGGTGCTTATTTTTGAGTTTCTGGCTTTTGGGCAAGTTTTGGTTGCATAAAAACTAGGTGTACTGCCAAAGAGAGCCTCTTGTAGGTTGCCCTTCCATATAGTGGAGACCAAATAGCTAATAACAGTCCTTATTTGGCAGCCCCAGGAACATGTTTTATGGTTGTGTTGCTCCCCAAGTCTTTTTACATATGAATGTTGCTCACAGCTAAAAAAAGGTTGGGGATCACTGATCTAGTCTAAACAGTATACTTTCTGATTCAATTCATCTGGACTGCCCAACAGTTTGGAATAGTTTGGAGACAACTCTGCACATCTCACATATAATGAGCATATAAAGAGCATATAATGAGCAAAGCAGGGGCAGATATGCCTTATATGATCTGAAGAGGCTCAGAACTATGCACAAAGGCTTACATCCCGGAAAGGTGGCCACCCATGAAATGTTGGGCTTCTTCTCAAAAATCTTCCATTTAAGAGGCCATGCAGATGGACCACTTTGAGTTTTCTGCCATCAAATTATATAATTCCATAAAATCAGGCAGTTAAAGATAGCTTCACCAATAGCCACACAGAAGCAGCCCATATCGTCAGACTTAAGGAGCCTATAGGTACCAAGCAATGGATGAGACTTTGATACCCTGCCTGCAATGTACAGCGGCTACAGGCAGCCATATAACCCTTTTTACTCCTCAAACATGGAAGCTTTTTTCTTGTTTGTAGATAATAATTATGTGGCTGAAACTGATGGATCTGATCCAGTGTATGTCGGTGGGACGGCTTGAATGCGGCCCTGTGTCTGCCTGCGCTGTGTGGTCAGTGGCAGAACCCAAGCCAAAGACAACCACAGTCTGTGCTGTTAAAGGGGTTGTTCACCTTTAAATTAACCTTTAGTATGGTTTTCAGTTCTTTAGCTTTTTGTTCCGCAGCTCTTCAGCAGATATTTGGTTGCTAGGGCCTTGTTTACCTTAGCAACCAGGCAGTGGTTTGCATTGGAGACTGTAATATAAACAGGGGAGGGACTGAATAGAAAGATAAGGAATAAAAAGTAACAATCACAATAAAATTGTAGCCTTGCAGAGCAAATGTTTTTTGGTTGCCGGGGTCAGTGACCCCCATTTGAAAGCTGGACAGATGTAGAAGAGAAACGCAAATAATTTAAAAATGATAAAAATTAAATAATGAAGACCAATTGCAAAGTTGCTTGGGATAGGAACCACCTCTTTAATGAATTGGTAATTATAGTGAGTACTTGGGCTGTAATTAAAACATTCACTTTTTGGGCAGATGTGTGTAATTATCTGTTGCCCAACGTTTTTACTACCTCTCCATGCCTGCAATTATATTACACGTTTGTTGGGTCAACGATCTCTTCCACATGTTATTTTATTGCTCTTGGGTTGTTTTCCCCCTTCACTGTAGATCCTTATTGGTATTGTTATTGCATAGTAGAGTGTAAATAAATAAAGATATATATATTGTTATATACAGATTGTGCTGCTGCCTCAACCTGCTTTGTCTGAATGGGAATCCTGCCTATAAATTCACATATACAGAGAAACCTTGGGATTTTTAATGGGACAATGTTTGACTTTTCAGTATATCAGGGTTTTAAATGCTGGCTATAAAGAACGACTCCTTGGGCAATGTAATATATATATATATATTTATGTTGTAGCTTTACGGACTTTACTACTGGGATTTAATAGCGAGCCCAGACCGGATTATCTCTGGAGACCTCCAATACTCATCAATTTTCTGGACACCTGATAAGAAAAGATACAGTTTCTCAAAATATAATTCAGCAAGTATGGGCCCTTGTGACTTTAGTTGGACAACTACCTGCAATAACTTGGTTTTTGAGGGAACCATTGCTATGAAGTCCAGGAACGCATCTAAAATTTCCATTTCTACGGAATTCTCTAGAGACTGAGCCCCACTCACAGGGGTATAAAGCACAGCCAGGGCAGTATGTTGATTGGATTCCCTTATTGGGGTTCACCGGTGCAATACAAGGTTTTGCAATCAGCATATGGATCCAGGGAAGTGGATTTACTTGAAAAGCATTTTGAGAAGAGATGTCCTCTTTGGTATGCAAAGCAGAAGGAATTCTGGGAACGTTTTGCAAAGCAAAAGGACCAAGGAGCCATTATTCAATATAAGCAATAAGGTGGTGTTGGTGTGTGTGTGGGGAGGGGGTAATAAAAGGCACTATTTTTGCACCAGTTCTAGTAACTCACGTCGGCCAAAGAGGAAATTACTTTCAAACAAGTGACCAGTGAATGACACCAGCTGACTAATTGCTATGGGTTACTAGGTTACCTGGTTCTGTTCCTTTATCCCTTTAGAATATTATCATTAACCTTTATGTATGTATATATCTTGCACAGAGTGTATAACATAACTCACACCTACCAGCATGTTTCAGGAGAAACCAATGGAACCCAATGCAAACATGGTATAGCAAGCTCAGCACTTGGAAACACAGACTCTGGTACATAACTGAGCGTACAAGACATACCCAAACACACCAGTGTGAGAGCCCCAAGAGCCAATCAAGTCAGGCAGCAAGCTAGGGTACAATGGGAAATGATAAAGAGGAGGCAATTTTGTTTACCAGATTGTAGAAAGCGGTGAAGTTTATCCCCATTTAGAGGTGAAGGCAATACATTATGGGAGTGAAGTTTCCATCTGTCATCATCTTTTCCACTTATTATTATATCTTGCACGTGATTGAGAAGCACAAGTTAGGGGGCGGGAAGGGGCACAAGTTAGGGGGCGGGAAGGGGCACAAGTTAGGGGGCGGGAAGGGGCACAAGTTAGGGGGCGGGAAGGGGCACAAGTTAGGGGGCGGGAAGGGGCACAAGTTAGGGGGCGGGAAGAGGCACAAGTTAGGGGGCGGGAAGGGGCACAAGTTAGGGGGCGGGAAGGGGCACAAGTTAGGGGGCGGGAAGGGGCACAAGTTAGGGGGCGGGAAGGGGCACAAGTTAGGGGGCGGGAAGGGGCACAAGTTAGGGGGCGGGAAGGGGCACAAGTTAGGGGGCGGGAAGGGGCACAAGTTAGGGGGCGGGAAGGGGCACAAGTTATGGGGCGGGAAGAGGCACAAGTTAGGGGGCGGGAAGGGGCACAAGTTAGGGGGCGGGAAGGGGCACAAGTTAGGGGGCGGGAAGGGGCACAAGTTAGGGGGCGGGAAGGGGCACAAGTTATGGGGCGGGAAGAGGCACAAGTTAGGGGGCGGGAAGAGGCACAAGTTAGGGGGCGGGAAGGGGCACAAGTTAGGGGGCGGGAAGAGGCACAAGTTAGGGGGCGGGAAGGGGCACAAGTTAGGGGGCGGGAAGGGGCACAAGTTAGGGGGCGGGAAGGGGCACAAGTTAGGGGGCGGGAAGGGGCACAAGTTAGGGGGCGGGAAGGGGCACAAGTTAGGGGGCGGGAAGGGGCACAAGTTAGGGGGCGGGAAGAGGCACAAGTTAGGGGCCGGAAGGGGCACAAGTTAGGGGGCGGGAAGAGGCACAAGTTAGGGGGCGGGAAGGGGCACAAGTTAGGGGGCGGGAAGGGGCACAAGTTAGGGGGCGGGAAGGGGCACAAGTTAGGGGGCGGGAAGGGGCACAAGTTAGGGGGCGGGAAGGGGCACAAGTTATGGGGCGGGAAGAGGCACAAGTTAGGGGGCGGGAAGGGGCACAAGTTAGGGGGCGGGAAGGGGCACAAGTTATGGGGCGGGAAGAGGCACAAGTTAGGGGGCGGGAAGGGGCACAAGTTAGGGGGCGGGAAGGGGCACAAGTTAGGGGGCGGGAAGGGGCACAAGTTATGGGGCGGGAAGAGGCACAAGTTAGGGGGCGGGAAGGGGCACAATTAGGAGCCTCCCCCACACACCCCATATAATAACAGTGCTACCTAATGGAGGTACATGGGCCTCTACCCTCTGTTTTGGAGACTTATTTTCTTTCTCCAAATTAGGATTTTACTGATTTTACATTTTGCATATCATAAACAGATTCTTTGCTTTGTTTGCCTTCATTTAATGTGTGTGTTTTTTTTGGCACCGGGCAAATCACTCATGTAAATCAGATGCCATCACAAAAAAGCAAATATTTTCTTTTCTGTTAATACACCAAAGTATATAAATATATAAAAAAGAAGTCAGACATACAATCTTCTTAATGTGAGTGATTGAATAATTCATTGAGCGTTGGATTCATATTCATACGGGAAGCATCCAAAGAAAACGAGCAGAGGAAATCATATCTATACATTCGGCGCTTGCCTCTGCCCGCCACCCAGCTGTAGCGTCACGCGTTATGTGCCCCCTGATATAAAGAGGGGCATTGTCAGTGGGAACGGCTCGGAACAAGGCAGTTTTCAGGACGGAACATTTTTTGCATATAAGAGTAAAGGGAGTATTGAATGGGAAGGAAAGGGGAGAATGTACATGGGATTCCTAGAAATGTCACGAGGGGCGAGTTTCACATGGCTAAAGTGAATGGCATTCTGTGTAAGAGTAGGTATGATATGTAACAAACAATATAGAGATACATAGATTAGCGAGGGCTTGACATGGATGAAGGGGGTGGGAGTCGGGGCAATTACAGGGTTAAGCAGGGAGACAGGATCCTCTTGTCTTCACTTAAAGCCTCAGCTACTAAAAATCTTACTTACCCTTCGTCTGCAAACAAGCGCCAGATGTTCCCCGTAGAACAGACTAACTTTTAATATGTTATAGAATGGCCTATTCTAAGCAACTTTTCAGTTGGTCTTCATTATTTACTTGTTATAGTTTTGGAATTATTTGCCTTCTTCTTCCAGCTCTTTGCAGCTTTTAAATGTAGCTATACAATTTTCTTTTCTATTCAGGCCCTCTCCTATTCATATACAATCTCTCATCAAAAGCACTCCTTGGTTGCTAAGGTAACTTGAACCCTAGAAACCAAATATCTGCTGGAACTCCTGACCGGAGAGCTCCTGAACTGAAAATGAAATAACTAAAAAACTACAAATAATAAAAAATGAAGACCAATTGCAAACTGCCACATCATACTTAAAGCTAACTAACCCCTTTAACACATCTAGGGCCCAGTTACTGCATTATCTGGACAAAATAAAGGCAAAAGAAGATATATTTGGTCAATAAGTAGAATAACACAATCAACCAACCCATCCTCTTCTAGGGGCTTTTGGTCATTTGGTTACACCGAATAGGAAAATGAGTAGTGATGAGCGAATCTGTCCCGTTTCGCTTTGACATAAAATTTGTGAAACGGCAAGAAAATTCGAGAAACGGTGGAAAATTTGCAAACCGCATTTGCGGCTATTTTTTTGCGCCCACACTTTTTTTACGCAACCGCGGCCAATTTTGCCGCGACTGTGCATTTTTTTGACGCAACTGCGCCCAATTTGACGCGACTGTGCCTTTTTTTTACGCGACTGTGCCCTTTTTTGGGGTTGCGCCCAATTTGACGCGACTGTGCCTTTTTTTTACGCGACTGTGCCCTTTTTTGGGGTTGCGCCCAATTTGACGTGACTGTGCCTTTTTTTTTATGCGACTGTGCCCTTTTTTGGGGTCGTGCCCAATTTGACGCGCAACAAAAAAAATTTCCGCACGACTTAATTTCCCACGGTAAATTTTCACGGAAGTCTCGCAAAACAATTCCCCAATGGATCATTTCTAAATGTAGCGCACTTTATAATTGTGCTTTCATGCCCGTCTTTCTCTTTTGGAAATTAAATACACCAATCCCTTACATTTATAAATGGGCCCCTCTGACCCCTTATCCACAAATAGATCTTTTCTGCGGGACACAAAGGCACCACTTGGGTTTAGAACAGCGCTTCTCAACCTGTGGGTCGGGGTCCCTTTATTTCCGATGGTCTTAGGAATAATTTTATGGTTGGGGGTCACCACAACATGAGGAACTGTATTAAAGGGTCGCGGCATTAGGAAGGTTGAGAACCACTGATTTAGAACAAAGGAAATGGTGACTTAAGGGGTTGATTCACTAAGGGGCGCTATTTATAGCATGCGTTATAAATGTTATCGCTTCTTATTTTTTGCGACTTAATGCTCGATTCACTAAAAGGACAGGTGTCATAATTAAGACGCAATGTTCTTTTCATTATTTAACTCGCGTTGAACGTTTTTCTTGCGTTATTTCCCACTGCGAGCGATATATTTCGTTGCATGCTATATTATCGCACAATATTACGCACGTAACCATTACTTTCGGAAAACTACTGTTCTGAAAATGCCCATTTCCCTGCAAACTGGCGGCTGCATCACTCTGGGGCCAACACAGACTGGAATAAATCCCACTGCAAAGTCCATATTGTGTTGCCAAAAGCTCATTAACTGTACTTTTCTATAATTACCGCCTGCCCCAAGTAGGGGTTAATTTTCGCACAGACTAATGCGATATTTAGCGAGTCTAAGGGGCACATTTACTAATCCACGAATCTGAATCCCGAACGGCAAAAATTCGTATAAGAAACGAAAATTTCTGAACTTTTTCGTCGCCATCGCGACTTTTTCGTACTTTTCACGAGTTTTCGGCGCAAATTTTTCGTATTGAACGATCGTAAACGCCGGGAAAACCTTTCTGACTTTGATCCTTCAGTGCATGTCTGCATGGGCTCGATCAGTGCACTTGCGCATGAAAGAACGTTCCGAAAAAAGTCGGGGAAAATACGAAAAAGTTGTGACGGCGATGAAAAAGTTGCAAAAATACAGATCTTTACGAAAAAAACGCCTTCGGAGCGTTCGTGGATTAGTAAATGTGCCCCTAAGTGTGTGAATCATGCGTTAGTGTTATTTCTATTCGCTAATTAACGCAATGCGATGGAAATCGCATTTTTAGTGCATGCGATATGCGTCTTAACGCATGTGAAATGACTTTGATGAATCGGTACTTAATTATCGCATGCTTTTTAAGGCAAAAAAGCAGGCGATAAGCGTTATCGACCTTTAGTGAATCGGCCCCAAGGTGTGAATGGTTCTACACGGTGAAACCACTGCCGGCAGAAACACTAGATACAGTCACGGAAGGGTTGGGTGTTATTACGGTAACGCTACCTTTATAAATACTCATGGGACAATACTGACACGGTGGCAGCCATATTCCCAGTAAATACGTCCTTCCTCGGGATCATCTGGAAGCCATGTAGGACTTATATGACCATAAGGCTGACTTAAGGTCCCCATACACGGGCCGACTATAGCTGCCGATATGGGTCCCTTGGACCGATTCGGCAGCTAATTGGCCCGTGTATGGGGAGAGCAGAGCAGCCTGGCCGACCAATATCTGGCCTGAAATTGGCCAGATCTCGATCAGCCAGGTTAGAAAATCCGGTCGGATCGGGGACCGCATCGGCTCGTTGATGCGGTCCCCGAACCGACTGCCCCATTGCTGCCCACATAATCCGATCGTTTGGGCCCAGGGCCAAACGATCGGATTTTTTTTTTTTTACTTAAATGCTCCCTGATATCGCCCACCCGTAGGTGACATCGCCAAGCGAGCGGATCTGCTCGTGTATGGACACCTTTACGTGTCTTTTCTCCAATCACAGCTAATGTATAAGTAGCAGCTTACGAGCCGATTGGCTACTTTAATGTAATGGGGGGGCCATGACTCTTTGGCTTCTAAGGTGTCAATGTACTAGAGCAAACTGCAGCTCTGAAGTGGCACTTAATGAACTTCCGTACGTATAAAGCATTGTTGGTGCAAGGCCTTGAATTTCCCTGTAACATAATAGGGCCCAATAGACTCCCGCTGTGTGTTCCTGTATAAACAGAAACTCGTGGGACGCGACGTATTCCTTTAAATTCTGTAACATGTGTTTTCTTTTAAATTCAAGTCATATACATAGGAAACCGCCATTCACAACATCAAACTCATTGACGGGCAGCCAAAGCAAACACGTTGTGAGAATTCTCTGTTATCAAGGCATCTCTATGGAGCCGCGTTGGAGGCAAGGAGCGTTTCGCTTTCAGAGAGCCAATCATTAACCAGCCCTGTAACATCCATATCTCTCTGCTGTACTTATCCAAGGGGTTATATGGTCTGTACTGTAGGAAATATTCACGTTTCACAACATTGAAGGTTGTTGAGATATAAAATGCCTTTGTTCTTCAAAGGAATGACAGGAAGCCTCATTGCCCTACTTAGATAACCTCTCCCAGTCACCTGCTCGGGTCTGAATGTTCCAAATAGGCGTAACGCTCATAAACTTGGCGCACAATTACACGAATATGGCGCGAATAAAAGATCTGCTATCTTAATTACACCGCCCACACGTTGTACTCGCCTAACCCATGCAAGGTACACAATAGAACCAGCTGATAAACAGCAGTAGGTAGGCGCGGATTCGCTGACGAATTCCATGTTTCCCCATTGGTGAATTGTTTGTCGCAAATCTGATTTGGAGCAATAAGCACATAAAAAAGTTCTGTGGTAGACACATTTGGCAATTTTTTCACCGTTTCGTGAATTTTTTAGCTGGGGCAGATTCGCTCATCACTAGAAGTAGGCAGTCACGGGCCACTTTGCTCGCAGTTTGGTTGTATATTTTTGAAGCAAATGTAACAACAGGTTACATTGATATTATATATTATATATTTTTATTTATTATACAGGTATGGGATCCCTTGTCCGGAAACCCATTATCCAGGAAGCTCAGAATTACAGAAAGCCTGTCCCCCATAGACTCCATTTTAATCAAACAATTCAGAATTTTAAAACTGATTCCCTTTTTCTCTGTAATAATAAAACAGTACCTTGTATTTGATACCAACTAAGATATAATTACCCCTTATTGGGGCAGAACAGCCCTATTGGGTTTATTTAATGGTTAAATGATTCCCTTTTCCCTGTAATAATAAAACAGTACCTGTACTTGATCCCAACTAAGATATAATTACCCCTTATTGGAGGCAGAACAGCCCTATTGGGTTTATTTAATGGTTAAATGATTCCCTTTTCCCTGTAATAATAAAACAGTACCTGTACTTGATCCCAACTAAGATATAATTACCCCTTATTGGGGGCAGAACAGCCCTATTGGGTTTATTTAATGGTTAAATGATTCCCTTTTCTCTGTAATAATAAAACAGTACCTGTACTTGATCCCAACTAAGATATAATTACCCCTTATTGGGGGCAGAACAGCCCTATTGGGTTTATTTAATGGTTAAATGATTCCCTTTTCTCTGTAATAATAAAACAGTACCTGTACTTGATCCCAACTAAGATATAATTACCCCTTATTGGGGGCAGAACAGCCCTATTGGGTTTATTTAATGGTTAAATGATTCCCTTTTCTCTGTAATAATAAAACAGTACCTGTACTTGATCCCAACTAAGATATAATTACCCCTTATTGGGGGCAGAACAGCCCTATTGGGTTTATTTAATGGTTAAATGATTCCCTTTTCTCTGTAATAATAAAACAGTACCTGTACTTGATCCCAACTAAGATATAATTACCCCTTATTGGGGCAGAACAGCCCTATTGGGTTTATTTAATGGTTAAATGATTCCCTTTTCTCTGTAATAATAAAACAGTACCTGTACTTGATCCCAACTAAGATATAATTACCCCTTACTGGGGGCAAAAAAATCCAATTGGGTTTATTCAATATTTAAATGATTTTTAGCAGACTTTAGTTATGGAGATCCATATAACAGAAAGACCCCTTATCCGGAAAACCCCAGGTCCCGAGCACTCTGGATAACAGGTCCCATACCTGTATATAATATTATATATTATATTATTATTATTATTATTGTTGTTATTATTATTTTATTATAACTATTATTATATTTATATTATACTATTATTATAGTGTTATATTATTACATTATTATACACATAATATTCTCTTGCCTCTACAATAAAACTTCAACACTGAACCTAAGACCTGTGTGAGCGGTACCTTTCTCCAAGCACCTGTAAACATTTCGTTGGGACTGCACCCAGGCACATTTACTAGCTTTACACGTGAGTGCCGGCTTCTGCTGCATATTATATATAAATATATATAATGTTTTGCCAGGCATGGATTCGCTGCAAAATTCTGCATTTCATGATTGGTGAATGTATTCGCAAAAGTGCCGCAACAATTCTCCATGACGAAAATTCACAGAACAAAAGTCACAGTCGTGTAAAAAAAATTGTGGCCAAAAAGTCACAATTGCATCAGATAAGTAGTGCTGAGAGAATTTTTTCACTAGGCGTGGACTCGCATGGTGTGGATTCTCATGATGTTGCTCAATGCAGCCAATCAGATGATTTGCTTTGGTTGTCTGTTGAAATCTAATTGCTGATTGGTTGCCCTGGGCAACATCACTGGTAATGCTCCACTCCACTTTTTACACAGCATGATAAATATACCCCTTAATGTATAGAGATACAAATTATGTACACACCCATCTCGAAATTAACAGATTTGTATTATTATAAAACTTATAAGATCAGGCATTGCTTAGAGGCACAGAGGACATCTTTTGGAATTGATTATAAAGCCCTTTTGTTGTGTTGCTGTAAGAGTGCCGCTGTTTCTCTTTGCCCGCTGATAGTTGCGCCTATGTGACCTGTGTTATTTATAAACTAAATGACTCTGCTTTGCATTGAGGTCTACGTTGTTTAAGCTCAAAGTCAAGGACAACACAGACACTAATTTGAAAACAATGAAGTCATACAAAAAAACTCCACAATTTCAGATTCCATCTAATTTAGACAAAGTATAGAGGAGGCATTGGCCATAAAGTCCCCCACACAACTCAATCCTTTCATCCCCACTTGCCTAACACAAGGCCCAGTTCAGTTTGATGAGAAACACTATAAATCCAGGTTTTCCTATAGAGTTTTTCCCATGCTAAACCATGAGAAGCTTGGCCACTACTGGTTCTTGAAGACTTACCAATATATGGGTTGGAACTTGATGTGGTATGGATGCTGGAAAATCAATGGTTCAACAAGACACATGCCCAAGAATGCATTGGTTACAGTCTGAGGTAGGGCTTGTCCCTAGTCTACAAGGTCCCCAGTGGATTCTGTTCTACCATGAGTCTATACACGAGTCCTTAGTAGAACATACTGGGGTACTGGCACATAGGATCTAGCCTACCTTTAGTTAGTCTACCTTCATTGCTCCTATTTTATTCTCTTTGTTACCTCAGCATTTTCTCTTTGCTTAGGCCTTCCTTGCCTCAGGCTACCAGCAACTTCCAACCTTCTCCATGAACACTGGCCATAAGATTGTAAATAGCTAAAAGCCCCTCGATTTATACTGTTACTAGAAAGACATCACCAGACATCCCTATACCCATAGGCAGGGGTCCCCAACCTTTCTTACAAATGAGCCACAGTCTAATGTAAAAAGACTGGGAGAGCAACACAAGCACCATTGGCATGGAGGAGCCAAATAAGGCCTAGGATTGGCTATTAGGGGCCTCTATGCACACAATCAGCTTACAGGGGCTTTATTTGGTAGGAAATCTTGTTTTTATTCAACCTAAACCAAGCCAGGAATTAAAAAAAAACTCCCTGGTTTGGGGGCACTGAGAGCAACATCCAAGGGGTTGGGGAGCAACATGTTGAGCCACTGGTTGGGGATCACTGCCCATAGGTATCCCTAACCATCCCAAAGTATATGCCTATGCTTAGATGAGGCTACTCTTCCTCCTAACCATATTATACATATCTTGTATAATATGTCAAATAAACAAAATAGTTAAAGAGCCAAGTTTCAGTCTCCTCTCATTATTAATACCTAACATTTGAATCAGTAAGAGCCTAGAATGTAACACTCCAGCTCAGGTGTTCTTGCCAATGATAGCCTCTTCATAGTAAAAACTCATTACCCAGAGGCACTTCTCAAGTGAAAACAGCAGGTGTTCCTGCGTTTAACCTTATCACTGGATTGGGTGCTCTGCCCTTCGTCTCTTTTGAAAAAAAACATCTGTTTGTAAATGATTGCACTTTGAGGAGAAAGTTTATCTTTCTGTCTGATTAATGGCGGCTACACGGGCTTCCAGTAAACAAAAGAACTCTGTGGAATAAAGGAACAGTGGCAACTGCTGGGTAACTTTCCAGCTGTAACGGCAATGTGTTTAGGTAACACATGAGCAAAGTTTGATCTGGTCTTTTATCCTACAGCAACCAATCAGCTTGCAGCTTTTCTAGCCGAGAGCAGTATGAAAATTGAAAGTGATTGGTTGATATGGGTTATTAGATCTGACCAGGATTTGCCCATGTTTCTCATTAAGCCCCATTGAATTAGATATCAGTATTCTCTATGTAGCACAGCTGATTTATGTTTTGTTACATTACATCATAATACTTAGTATTTATGGCAGGGAGGTCCAACCTGTTGCTCTCATTTCTCTCTGGGAATGCTGGGAGGTGTAAATCCACATCAACTGACAGATAACAGGTTGGACATCCGTTTCATAAACAGTAAAGGGCAAATCAGTGGCATGACTAGACATTACCTGGCCCATCATCAGAATCACTGAAGGCTCCCCATCCCCAATAAATAAACCCAATAGGGCTGTTCTGCCCCCAATAAGGGGTAATTATATCTTAGTTGGGATCAAGTACAGGTACTGTTTTATTATTACAGAGAAAAGGGAATCATTTAACCATGAAATAAACCCAATAGGGCTGTTCTGCCCCAATAAGGGGTAATTATATCTTAGTTGGGATCAAGTACAGGTACTGTTTTATTATTATAGAGAAAAGGGAATCATTTAACCATTAAATAAACCCAATAGGGCTGTTCTGCCCCAATAAGGGGTAATTATATCTTAGTTGGGATCAAGTACAGGTACTGTTTTATTATTACAGAGAAAAGGGAATCATTTAACCATTAAATAAACCCAATAGGGCTGTTCTGCCCCCAATAAGGGGTAATTATATCTTAGTTGGGATCAAGTACAGGTACTGTTTTATTATTACAGAGAAAAGGGAATCATTTAACCATGAAATAAACCCAATAGGGCTGTTCTGCCCCCAATAAGGGGTAATTATATCTTAGTTGGGATCAAGTACAGGTACTGTTTTATTATTACAGAGAAAAGGGAATCATTTAACCATTAAATAAACCCAATAGGACTGTTCTGCCCCAATAAGGGGTAATTATATCTTAGTTGGGATCAAGTACAGGCACTGTTTTATTATTATAAAATTTTTTAATTCTTTTTTTCCCACAATATTTTTCCGTCACTGAATGAGACTTCGATTAGAGATTAACGGCAAAATGGCAAATTCTGCACAAAAGATATCAGATGAAATGAATTATGAAGAACGTGCCTTCGCTTTACGCATCCCACTAATGCGCCGCGGCGCTGCTTTACAGAACAGCTGTTTACCGATTATTTATTCAATGTAATACCCTCCATCATAAATTGCTATTATTAGGCGAAAGTCGAGCATTTATCCCACGTGAGTGCTTTGCGCACCAGATCTATATACAAACGTGCTGGTATTTATAATTAATAAACAGCGAGCTTTGCCAGACGACTGGTTTGTGTTTCACCGCAGCTCCTTGGCCCTCGCATAGAAGGAATCCTCACAGGTTTTTCTCTAAACAGCTCTCGAATTAAAACAGACTCTTCAAACAGAGCAGGGCGCTGAGGCAGCGGCGGCGGCACGGGAAGCGCGAGTCCGGCCCTTATTAGGGCATGAGGCTCAGCTGTTCCAAGGGAAACGCCAGTGGGGAACCGAAGCAGACTTATCTGTAATACACACTGCTAGGGAAAACAGGAATTATTCAGAGGAATTTCCATTTTTCTTCCCTTGTTTAGCACTTGCTCTCTGTATATTTCTATTTACACATGGGCTTGGGAGCTGCCATACTGGTTCCCTTAACCCAGCGATCCCCAACCAGTGGCTCAGGGGCAACATGTTGCTCCCCAACCCCTTGGGTGTTGCTCTCAGTGCCCCCAAACCAGATACAGGTACAGGACCCCTTATCCAGAATGCACGGGACCAAAGGTTTCCGGATTAGGGGTCTTTCTGTAATCTGGATCCCCATATCTTAAATCTACTAACAAATCAATAAAACATTAATTAAACCCAATAGGATTGTTTTGCATCCAGTAAGGATTATTTATATGTTAATCGGGATCAAGTACAGGTACTGCTTTATTATTACAGAGAAAAGGGAATCATTTAACCATTAAATAAACCCAATAGGGCTGTTCTGCCCCAATAAGGGGTAATTATATCTTAGTTGGGATCAAGTACAGGTACTGTTTTATTATTACAGAGAAAAGGGAATCATTTAACCATTAAATAAACCCAATAGGGCTGTTCTGCCCCAATAAGGGGTAATTATATCTTAGTTGGGATCAAGTACAGGTACTGTTTTATTATTACAGAGAAAAGGGAATCATTTAACCATTAAATAAACCCAATAGGGCTGTTCTGCCCCAATAAGGGGTAATTATATCTTAGTTGGGATCAAGTACAGGTACTGTTTTATTATTACAGAGAAAAGGGAATCATTTAACCATGAAATAAACCCAATAGGGCTGTTCTGCCCCCAATAAGGGGTAATTATATCTTAGTTGGGATCAAGTACAAGGTACTTTTTTATTATTACAGAGAAAAGGGAATCATTTAACCATGAAATAAACCCAATAGGGCTGTTCTGCCCCCAATAAGGGGTAATTATATCTTAGTTGGGATCAAGTACAGGTACTGTTTTATTATTACAGAGAAAAGGGAATCATTTAACCATTAAATAAACCCAATAGGGCTGTTCTGCCCCCAATAAGGGGTAATTATATCTTAGTTGGGATCAAGTACAGGTACTGTTTTATTATTACAGAGAAAAGGGAATCATTTAACCATGAAATAAACCCAATAGGGCTGTTCTGCCCCCAATAAGGGGTAATTATATCTTAGTTGGGATCAAGTACAGGTACTGTTTTATTATTACAGAGAAAAGGGAATCATTTAACCATGAAATAAACCCAATAGGGCTGTTCTGCCCCCAATAAGGGGTAATTATATCTTAGTTGGGATCAAGTACAAGGTACTTTTTTATTATTACAGAGAAAAGGGAATCATTTAACCATTAAATAAACCCAATAGGGCTGTTCTGCCCCAATAAGGGGTAATTATATCTTAGTTGGGATCAAGTACAAGGTACTGTTTTATTATTACAGAGAAAAAGGAAATCAGTTTTAAAATTCTGAATTATTTCATTAAAATGGAGTCTATGGGAGATGGGCTTTCCGTAATTCAGAGCTTTCTGGATAACGGGTTTCCGGATAAGGGATCCCATGCCTGTAGTTATTTTTGAATTCCTGACTTGGGGGCAAGTTTTGGTTGAATAAAAACAAGATTTCCTACCAAATAAAGCCCCTGTAAACTGATAGGGTGCATAGATAGCCAATCACAGCCCTTATTTGGCTCCTCAATGAACTTTTATGATGCTTGTGTTGCTCCCCAAGTCTTTTTACATTTGACTGTGGCTCACAAGTAACCCTTAACCTTTTCTACTTTTGACCCACAGGAAGATGTAAAAAGTGTTGCTGAGCCCCATAAGCATGAAAAAAGTTCTTTGGAGCTACCAAATAAGGGCTGTGATTGGCTATTGGTAGCCCCATGTGACTGCTGGCCTGCCGGAGGCTCTGATTGGAGTAAAACTGTGTCTCTGGGCTTCCAAACCTTGCCTCTAAAAATGGCACCTACTTTGAAGACACTGGGAGCAACATTAGAGGGAGATTTCCAAGCCACTGGTTGGGGATCGCTGCTCACAAATCATTTCCCGTGCAATATCCCTTGCAACCTTTTCTATGGCATTATCCATCTGCCCAGTGATACTTAACATCCATATCCCAAGAGGATAACTGAATTACACATACTAATCTATACTAACTCTATCTTAATTCTGATCATATAAGATAATAACACACTGTGAGACTTTACTCAAATGGTAGGAGTGGTAATACTATTTCCAAAGTACGAGACAGCACCACCCAGGCTAATGTCAAGCAGGTGTTTGCCTGTGTTTTATTCCACAAAATGAGGCATATTTCAAATTGAACGTACATGCTACAGGGGAATTAAATGTCATTCTTCTGGATCCAGAATAGATGTGTTCAACCTGGCAGTCTGTATATGGAAAACCTATGTCTCCGTAGTGCCTCAGCTAGTAGGGCAAATTAATCCAGCAATTTTCTCCTCCACTTTCTCAGCTCCATTCCCTCACATCCCAGACAGATAGCCCTCTCACAGCCCTTCCTTTTTTCACAGGAGATTATATCAATCTCAACAACTATTGTAGCTTTTCCAGCCTAAAGGTGGCCATACACGGGCCGATTGTAGCTGCAGATATCAGTCCCTTAGACCGACTCAGCAGCTTATCGGCCCGTGTAGGGGCAGAAACGATGGCCATACCCGCCTGAAATCGGCCAGATATCGATCGGGCAGGTTAAAATATTTAGTCGGATCGGGGGCCGGATCGGCTCGTTGATGCAGTCCCCAAAACGACTGTGCCCATTGCCCCAGGGCCAAATGATCGAATTAGCCTAAATTTGCCTGATATCACCCACCGGATTAGGTTATTCCTTTCCATATAGATCAGATTCCATTCCTTCCTCCAGGCAGTAGCCCTGTAGAGCTGCTAAAGGAATACTGTCATGGGAAAACATGTTTTTTTTCCGAAACCCATCAGTTAATAGAGCTTCTGCAGCAGAATCCTGCATTTTAATCTGTTTTTCCCATGGGGCTAGCCATATTCTTCATTTCCCAGGGTGCCACAGCCATGTGACCTGTGCTCTGATAAACTTCACTCACACTTTAGGGCTCTGGCACACGGGGAGATTAGTCGCCCGCGAACAGGGAGTTTTGCCGCGGGCGACTAATCTCCCCGTGTGCCAGAGCCCTTACTGCTGCGCTGCAAGTTGGAGTGATATCCCCCCCTCACCCCCAGCAGCCGATCAGCAGAACAATGGGAAGGGAGCAAGATGGCAGCTCCCTGTAGGTATCAGAATAGCACTCAATAGTAAGAAATCCAAGTCCGGCTTGGGACTCCTCCAGTTACATGGGAGTAGGAGAAACAATAGGTTAGCTGAAAGCAGTTCTACTGTGTAGCACTGGCTCCTTCTGAAAGCTCAGACTCAGGCACACTTTACTGCTGCGCTGCAAGTTGGAGTGATATCCCCCCTCCCCCCCAGCAGCCGATCAGCAGAACAATGGGAAGGGAGTAAGATAGCAGCTCCCAGTAGGTATCAGAATAGCACTCAATAGTAAGAAATCCAAGTCCGGCTTGGGACTCCTCCAGTTACATGGGAGTAGGAGAAATAATAGGTTAGCTGAAAGCAGTTCTAATGTGTAGCGCTGGCTCCTTCTGAAAGCTCAGACTCAGGCACACTTTACTGCTGCGCTGCAAGTTGGAGTGATATCCCCCCCTCCCAGCAGAACAATGGGAAGGGAGCAGCTCCATGGCATCTGTATTGCTATAAATGCTCCCATCCCCTACGTTGTGGTAGATATGATAACAGCACTCAATAAATTATTTGCAATGTATACAGTGTAATTTAGTAATAAACAATACACCATAATCATCATGACAAAATTGCATTAAGAAAGCGTCCAGCAGAGACATATACATATTATAGTGGATTGAGGGGGCAACCATTTTCCCTGATTTAAGGACAATATCCACTCAATTGCTTTATAGAGTAAGTGGTTGGGCTATGCCGGTTCACTCATAAAATCAGGAGATTACTGCTTGGAAACATAACAGGGAACATACCAGTAGAGTCCGTCTATTAAAATAGAAGACAATACAAGCCAATGAGGGGGACTATTCTCCGATTATAACTGATGACATCACCAAGCACTGTTTATAAGGAAATATATATACTGTACATGCTGCCTTTTATTATACAGCAATATATCTGGCTGATTCAGACCAGTGGTTGATTTAAAAGCTGGAGAGGAATTTAGGAAAACCATATAATAAGATTGGGGCAATGACATTATGAGATTATTCTCCTTGGCGCTTATCTGCCATGAACAGGGTTTATCTCTGGCCGCAAAAGGACAATGATTACGACTGTAAAATATTCTTCCTGGTGCGAGCCGTCTGGAGAAGAGAAATCCTCAGATAGAGGAGAAGAGCAGGACAGTGGTCTATATATAATGGGCCTGGGCGCTGGGCTTCTCACTACATAAATGTTTACACAAGCAGTAAAATGAAACACTAACCAGGAATACGGGCAGGACATGCTGTGCGCAGGTATTTGTTTAACTCAGCAAAGTACACTAGGAACTCGGAGGTAAATGCTATGAACAAACACATTAGTTGCATGTTCTTCCCTGAATCACTCGGTTGTGTAACTGTCATCAGAATAGAAACCTCCGGCCAAAAGCTTCTCTGCCATTGGTCCATACCCTCCATACAGCACTATTAAAGCAATAAATATTATCCACACATTAGGGCTCAGCTACAAAAGCACCAGAGAGTGCATATTGATGGAATTTATTAAGGTACTTGGGTCCAAACATGATCCTGCACTTCCACCGGTTGCCTCTTCTGATGAATGGTGCACAACTGTTTCTATGGACGCTTTGCAACCGTGGAGCTACTGCCACCCTGGAACTGGCAGTGGCACCAGAGTTCCCACAGTGGGTTGCACTAATAGGCTCAGCAGACTTGCACCTTGACAGATGCCGAAACATGGGGGAGGCCAAAGAGGCACGTGCCTAGGGCATAATGGTGAAGGGGCACTAGGCACATATACGTTTCTGGCCGGCACTGGCTCCGATGTTCCGAACACATGCAATTTTGCATCCAAACAAAAACAATACAATACAATTTCATGCTTCAGGTGCATTTGCAGCGGGTGTAACTGAAAGTGCAGCTGTAATAACACCAGAATTATGGGGAACAGTGCTCCATTATGGGGAAAAAACACGTTGAGACGCATCCAAAATTGTAGTTTGAAGTTCACAAAGTTCACGGTCTTGAATATGGTTCCCCCATCAGTTGACAGTCAGATGTTATTGATCCTCGTGCACTTTATTTGCCCCCCAGCCCACCACTCACGAATACAGTACTGCCAGAACAGAGTGCAGAAAATATGGCGGACTGCACATGATAAATTACCCTCTAAAGTTATATACAGCATGTTATATTATTTATAGTGACAAGTGATTTTTTTCGCCAGGCATGGATTCGCAGCAAATTTCCGCATTTCGCCATTGGTGAATTGTTTTGCGAAACTTCCGTGAAAATTCACCACGAAAAAATTTGTCACGCTTCTAAAAAAATTGTTGTTTGTCAAATTGGGCGCGGTTGTGTCAAAAAGCGCGGGCACCAAAAAAAGTGTTGGGGAGCCCCACAAGCATGAAATAAGTTCTTTGGGGGTGTGATTGGCTATTTGCTAGCAAGCTGGCTCCTCTTCACTTGGTGTACCTCCCACCAGCACTCCGACCCCCAGTATTCTTATGATGAAATGCCTTTATTCACATAATTGGCACAGACCAGTACAGCAACATTTCAGGTCTCCATTGACCCTTTGTCAAGCTATTGGTATTGGCATGGCTATTTAGTAGCCCCATATGGACTATTAGCCTGCAGGAGGCTCTGCTTGGGGTAAAACTGTATCTCTGGGCTTCCAAAACTTGCCTCCAAGCCAGAGATTTAAAAATGGCACCTACTTTGAGGCCAATGGGAGCAACAACAAAAGGGTTGGGGATCAACATGTTGCTTACAAGCCACTGGTTGGGGATCACTGGTGTTGGAAAATGGTGAGAGTCCAGGGGTATTTTGCAAACCTAAAATATAATGAGGATGGGGGACATTTGAGGGGACAGGTCAGGGTGAAATTAAATAACAGGAAGAGAATCTTGTAGTTAAATGAATAATTTGAGGAGATTCTCAGACTGGTGGGTGGTTTGTTGTACAGGTATAGGACCCATTATCCAAAATGCTCGGGACCAAGGGTATTCCAGATAAGGGATCTTTCTGTAATTTGGATCTCCATACCTTAAGTCTACTAAAAATCAATAAAACATTAATTAAACCCAATAGGATTGTTTTGCATCCAATAAGGATTAATTATATCTTAGTTGGGGTCAAATACAAGGTACTGTTTTATTATTACAGAGAAAAGGGAATCATTTAACCATTAAATAAACCCAATAGGGCTGTTCTGCCCCCAATAAGGGGTAATTATATCTTAGTTGGGATCAAGTACAGGTACTGTTTTATTATTACAGAGAAAAGGGAATCATTTAACCATGAAATAAACCCAATAGGGCTGTTCTGCCCCCAATAAGGGGTAATTATATCTTAGTTGGGATCAAGTACAGGTACTGTTTTATTATTACAGAGAAAAGGGAATCATTTAACCATTAAATAAACCCAATAGGGCTGTTCTGCCCCCAATAAGGGGTAATTATACAGGTATAGGACCTATTATCCAGAATGCTCAGGACCAAGGGTATTCCGGATAAGGGGTCTTTCCGTAATTTGGATCTTCATACCTTAAGTCTACTAAAAAATCAATAAAACATTAATTAAACCCAACAGGATTGTTTTGCATCCAATAAGGGGTAATTATATCTTAGTTGGGATCAATTACAAGGTACTGTTTTATTATTACAGAGAAAAAGGAAATCCTTTATAAAATTCTGAATTATTTGATTAAAATGGAGTCTATGGGAGACGGGCTTTCCGTAATTCGGAGCTTTCTGGATAACGGGTTTCCGGATAAGAGGTCCGATACCTGTATCTTAGTTGGGATCAAGTACAGGTACTGTTTTATTATTACAGAGAAAAGGGAATCATTTAACCATGAAATAAACTCAATAGGGCTGTTCTGCCCCCAATAAGGGGTAATTATATCTTAGTTGGGATCAAGTACAGGTACTGTTTTATTATTACAGAGAAAAGGGAATCATTTAACCATGAAATAAACCCAATAGGGCTGTTCTGCCCCCAATAAGGGGTAATTATATCTTAGTTGGGATCAAGTACAGGTACTGTTTTATTATTACAGAGAAAAGGGAATCATTTAACCATGAAATAAACCCAATAGGGCTGTTCTGCCCCCAATAAGGGGTAATTATATCTTAGTTGGGATCAATTACAAGGCACTGTTTTATTTCTACATAGAAAAAGGAATTCAGTTTTAAAATTCTGAATTATTTGATTAAAATGGTGTCTATGGGAGACGGGCTTTCTGTAATTCGGAGCTTTCTGGATAACGGGTTTCCAGATAAGGGATCCCATACCTGTACTACTGGGTCATTCTGAGGAGTTGGGTTTCCTGCTGGAGGTTGGGTGGCTGTGATTCTAAAGGGCTGGGGTTGATGATTAGAGTGACCATTTAGGGACCCCGGGGGTTGCTGCTCTCTGGGGGTTGCTGGATCAGGAGGCTCAGCCCTGCCCTTAGCGCCTCCCATAGGGCGAGTATCTCATAAGGGCTCATTTACCATGCACCACACAGTGCATAAAACAGGCTGCAATCTGCCTTTTAAAGGAAATTTCTATTTTCTTTAATATATTTCATGTTCATGTATTTAATGAATGGTCTCTGTGTGTGTGAAGCCTCTGTGCATGGGAGTGCGGGAATGCTCAGTGTAGCGTTCAACCTCTAAACACACTGGAAGGTAGAGACGATTGAGCTGGGAGATACAGTAAGGTGAAGTGAGGACAGGCGTGTTTGTGTGGAAGCAAAGGGATCCGTTACCTTAAAGCGACCTGCTATGTCCCTGACGCTTACAGCACTGCAGGAGGTGGAAGCCTTGTTACCCCAGCATGTGTCCCGAATAAATGAAACATAAACTTATATTTCCTTTTATTATATTTGGGCTTTCTCTCATAATGGGCCACTATACTCGGACTGTTTTCCTAATAAATTCTGCTCAGAACAAGGAAATTCCTTAGCTGGCATCTCTCCGTACAGGAGCTAATGGGGAATACCTTTACCTTGGCAGATCCCAGATTTCCAGCAAGAATTTGGAAGAGAGGAATTGGATAAAATGGCAAAAAGATGCAGAGAAATGCTACTGAAGAAGGGTCTGTGTGTAAAAGGGTGGCCTACAGTATGCTTTAAAGGAAAATTGTCATGGGAAAACATGTTTTTTTCAAAACCCATGGGGTTAGCCATATTCTTCATTTTCCAGGGTGCCACAGCCATGTGACCTGTGCTCTGATAAACTTCACTCACACTTTACTGCTGCGCTGCAAGTTGGAGTGATATCCCCCCCCCCCCCCGCGCAGCAGCCGATCAGCAGAACAATGGGAAGGGAGCAAGATAGCAGCTCCCAGTAGGTATCAGAATAGCACTCAATAGTAAGAAATCCAAGTCCGGCTTGGGACTCCTCCAGTTACATGGGAGTAGGAGAAATAATAGGTTAGCTGAAAGCAGTTCTAATGTGTAGCGCTGGCTGAAAGCTCAGACTCAGGCACACTTTACTGCTGCGCTGCAAGTTGGAGTGATACCCCCCCTCACCCCCAGCAGCCGATGAGCAGAACAATGGGAAGGGAGCAAGATAGCAGCTCCCAGTAGGTATCAGAATAGCACTCAATAGTAAGAAATCCAAGTCCGGCTTGGGACTCCTC
The DNA here is from genome assembly GCF_000004195.4 of Xenopus tropicalis. NCBI lineage: Eukaryota > Metazoa > Chordata > Amphibia > Anura > Pipidae > Xenopus > Xenopus tropicalis. The sequence continues at coordinate 141,159,117 of NC_030682.2, forward strand.
CAGTTACATGGGAGTAGGAGAAACAATAGGTTAGCTGAAAGCAGTTCTAATGTGTAGCGCTGGCTGAAAGCTCAGACTCAGGCACAAGGCACTGAGATGGCGCCTACACACCAATATTACAGCTACAAATACATTTGTTGGTTCAAGAATAAAATGTTAAATGGCAGAGGGTATTATTTGCTGTGTCATTTAGAAATCAAAAATACCCCATAAACATCATGACAGAATCTCTTTAAGATACTGGCTAACCCAGGGCAAAATGTCATTGGTGAGCCCCCACTGCACCAAGAAATTTGTGATAGAATAACCCTCAAACACATATAGTTTATAATATAGTAAGGCAGGCAGTGAGGAAAGAGTTGGGAGCTTGTTGGCCAGATATCAATCAGTCGAGTTGGAAAATCCTATTGGACAGGGACCACATTGGCACGGTCCTTTCCTGTTGGGTCTCCCTATTCTCTTATTATGATTCTATTGATGGCTCTGAGGGCCTAACACTCAGATCTTGATTTGGTTCAATACATTGGCGGCCAGAGTTGGCCTGCTTAAGGCAGACTGCAGAGTAGTTTCATATGGACATCTCAGGAACAGCTTAGGTGCCTTCCACACTGCTATGGATCCCTGTATAGGGAGACTGTCCATCTTTTAACATAACTGCCATGGAGGCACCCACATGTAATCAACATTCATGCAGAACATATACAAAGATGCTTAATGTAGAATTTTATTTCAATTAAAGTACTATTAATTAACACTCATATACGTTCTTGAACAAGCAGAGTATACAAGGCTATTGTGATACTAATATCTACAGTTAGTACTAGTGGTTGTATTTATAGTTTATGTATGTGAGTGTATAGATTGGTAGGTGTGGGTTGTGGGTGCTGGGTTTACTTGGATGGGTTGAACTTGATGGACTCTGGTCTTTTTTCAACCCTATGTAACTGTGTAACTATATGGGAAAACATTTTAATACAGGGTTGGCTCATTACCGATCTCTTTAAAGGGGAACACAACTTCAGATTTTTGAAAAGTAAACATAATTTCATGCAACTTTGCAATATACATCAATTTAAAAATATGCACCCTTTTCATGGTGTTTAATGTAATAATCTGGTTTGGAACCGTTCCCTAAGCCCCGCCCCCTGTTGGTCTGGCTGACTACTTTGTGACTCAAATAAATGTAACAGTAGTCGCCTGTCCCTCAGCCTGCCTTCAGCCTGCCTCCTCCCAATCCCACAATTCCCTGCTGCACATGTGATGTCAATAAGGAAAGGAACATCCCAGTGCAATGCATTGTGGGTTATGTAGTTCCTGCATGCTGTCTGTAAGCTGTGGGGAAGTTGTTACAAATTGTAACATCAGTGTTTTAGTCCCTCCTCCCCTGCCAGGATTTCAAAAGATGAAGAAAGAGATTAACTGTTTTGCAGCTGGATTTCAGCATATAAAAATGGTATTTATTCCTACTGTTGGAAGGAACAGATTACAGGGATAGGGATATTAGGGGTTTCTGTGTTGGGTGGGGCTATTTAACAAGTTTAAGTTCAGAAGCCGGAGTTCCCCTTTAATAGGAATTCCTTGTTGTGTACAAAATAGAGAAAAGTAGAAGCTCTGATAATGACTTATAGCAATTTACTTGTTATCCAAGCAATGAGACTGCTACTTTAGGTGCTACTTTCTCTTTAAATGTGCAGCCATGCAATAAGAGTGAAGTGGAAGGGTTTCTGGGAGCTCAGGTGAAGGAGAAGGAGCACCTGTCCTCCAATGCACTGTTTTGCTCTCGTTGTTTCTATTCCGTGGTGATAAAGCAGGAAATTTACCTACAGCTGATTAAAGGCCGGTGTAAGAGCCAAGAGGACAGCGTGTACAGTATCAACACAATTCCCTGCCATTGAACTCCCACACACGCCGCTATCTCAAAGGCTTTTACAGGCGCCATAATTTGTGTTGAACAAGCAACGGAATCTTCAATCAAAGGCTTTCAATAGGCTCCATTCTATGAACCTCTGCTGGCTCGGAACTCAATATCAGGCCACTCCTAGGCTATTAAGATAAAAATACGTGTGTAGAATCTCAGCTTCATTTTTATTAGGTACCAAGAACTTTGCAGAGGTTGCCTGGAGTCAAGAGATAGTCTACTGCCTGATTCCAGCCAACTGCTCATATAATGATCCAGTTCCATCTTGTCTTTATTCTGCTCTGTGTTGGACATGAAATCAACTAAAGCTTGTCTATCCATATACATTAAGGTTGGGCAATTCCCTATACAGGTATGGGACCGTTATCCAGAAAGCTCCAAATTACAAGCTTCTCTGTAATAATAAAACAGTACCTTAACTTGATCCCAACTAAGATATAATTACCCCTTATTGGGGGCAGAACAGCCCTATTGGGTTTATTTCATGGTTAAATGATTCCCTTTTCTCTGTAATAATAAAACAGTACCTGTACTTGATCCCAACTAAGATATAATTACCCCTTATTGGGGGCAGAACAGCCCTATTGGGTTTATTTCATGGTTAAATGATTCCCTTTTCTCTGTAATAATAAAACAGTACCTGTACTTGATCCTAACTAAGATATAATTACCCCTTATTGGGGGCAGAACAATCCTATTGGGTTTATTTAATGGTTAAATGATTCCCTTTTCTCTGTAATAATAAAACAGTACCTGTACTTGATCCCAACTAAGATATAATTACCCCTTATTGGGGGCAGAACAGCCCTATTGGGTTTATTTCATGGTTAAATGATTCCCTTTTCTCTGTAATAATAAAACAGTACCTGTACTTGATCCCAACTAAGATATAATTACCCCTTATTGGGGGCAGAACAGCCCTATTGGGTTTATTTCATGGTTAAATGATTCCCTTTTCTCTGTAATAATAAAACAGTACCTGTACTTGATCCCAACTAAGATATAATTACCCCTTATTGGGGGCAGAACAATCCTATTGGGTTTATTTAATGGTTAAATGATTCCCTTTTCTCTGTAATAATAAAACAGTACCTGTACTTGACCCCAACTAAGATATAATTACCCCTTATTGGGGCAGAACAGCCCTATTGGGTTTATTTCATGGTTAAATGATTCCCTTTTCTCTGTAATAATAAAACAGTACCTGTACTTGACCCCAACTAAGATATAATTACCCCTTATTGGGGGCAGAACAATCCTATTGGGTTTATTTAATGGTTAAATGATTCCCTTTTCTCTGTAATAATAAAACAGTACCTGTACTTGACCCCAACTAAGATATAATTACCCCTTATTGGGGCAGAACAGCCCTATTGGGTTTATTTAATGGTTAAATGATTCCCTTTTCTCTGTAATAATAAAACAGTACCTGTACTTGACCCCAACTAAGATATAATGACTCCATATTGGAGGCAGAACAATCTCAATGGGTTTATTTAATGTTATTAAATTATTTTTTAGTAGACCTAAGGTCCAAATTGCAGAAAGACCCCATACCCAAGCATTCTGGATAACAGGTCCCATACTTGTATGGGAAACATTATTAGCATTTGGGACCAAGTTGTGCTACCATCGGACTGGGGGGGGGGGGGTGCAGGGCCCACCGGGAGTCAGGGGCCCCTGCACCCCCCAATGGGCCCTGCCACCTTCACCTTCACCCCCCACAGGGGCCCCCAACACTCATCCGACCCCGAGCGTGCCTAAATGAAACTTACCTGAAGTGCACTGGAGGAGGGAGACCGGCGGATCAGTAGAGCACCCTGCGGGATCGGGTCTGGGCTGTCGGGGCCCACCGTATCCAGGACCCTACAAAGCTTCCCAGAGTCAATAAATGCATTATGGTTTTTCTTCCATGCAAAGAACTGAAGTATTAAATACACCTCCTCTGGTATAATTACAGGAATAAGTGCCATAACTCTGTTAAACAGCACCCCCAGTGGTAAAAAACAGATAGCAACATTCTATTTAAATCTACCGCAAGTGACTGAATCAAGCAGTGCGGTGGGAAAACTCATATTTCTAAATACAGACGGTTTCCTTTATCAGCATCATAATAAAATACAGAAATAATATATTTATCAGTGTTTACACAAATGTAACCATCTGTCAGCCGTATAAATAAGAAGCAGCACGTTCATTAAATATTAAATAAATGTGGTCGTAATTGCTTATTGGGGTAATAATAACTATGTTGCAGAACTTATCATCTCACTTACTGAATTATGTTTTATTGGCAAAGATTAGCTTCCTGGACAAGGACATCAAACAAAAAGAATCAGTAGAAAACTAGATCCAATTGTCCTACAGAGAAAGCAGCTATTGAGTGCTCATCTGTTTAATGATATCATAAAAGATATATATATATCTTTTATTTGCTTTCTGAGGACCTGCCATGCCCAATGTCCTTCCAAAGAAGCAAAGTGAGTCAGAGATGCCAAAGGTTTGTTAATGTGTGGGATGAATATATCGGCTTATCGGTCATTTATACATAGAGTTATTTCCGGATGTGTGTGTATCGGGATTCTAACAGTATTTATATGATGTACAGGTGGAGCAAGAAGTATCAGCTTGGGTTGGAGCTCAGTAGGAGAGAAAACCAGATTAAGATTTGAGAGACTGAGATTGCAAGTGATTGTCTGAGCTCCCCTGTTCATAAAATGAAGTTGATATAGTAAAGGAGACCAAGTGGCCAATCAGCAGCTAAATCTGCCTGTGTATGACCAGATTTATTCATTAGGCGGAGTGGTTAAGATAAATGCAGATGAGGAGGAATGGGCATATGGTTAAACATGTGGTCTAGTCCATAGATTGGAATGGGTTGAACTTGATGGACTCTGGTCTTTTTTCAACCCTATGTAACTATGTAACCAGTGGCTCTTGAGCAAGATGTTGCCCCCCACCCCCTTGTTGCTCCCAGTGGCCTCAAAGTAGGTGCCATTTTTACATTTCTGGCTTGGAGGTAAATTTTGAAAGCACAGGGACACAGTTTTACTCCAAGCAGAGCCTCCTGCAGGCCAGCAGTCCCCATGGGGCTACCAATAGCCAATCACAGCCCTTATTTAGCATCCCAGATCTGTTTAAAGCTTGAGTGGCTACACCAATACTTTTTACAAATGAGAGTGGCTGACGTGTAAAAATGTTGGGGGTCCCTGGTCTAGTCCAAGACAAGGACAAAGCTCTTAGTAAAAACAAGGAAAAATAAATTGATATATTTGTAACTTGTCCCATCATAAGTATATCTACAGAGCAGTAAAAACCTCTCCTGTTATCCATAGCAAAACAAAGTTTATCATTGCCGGCCAGTTAAGTTCTATTCCCTCTCCTTTCATCAGTGCCGTTGGATCTGGGGAGTTGCTGATATTGCTGCTCTTGTAAAACATCATAAAACAGAGGTGTGATTTATTTTGGCAGCAATTAGCGAGAAGAGATGAAGGATACACGTTAATGGGATTTTTGTTTTCGCCATTTAATTGCTATTATGTAATAAAAACATAAAAAAGTCATATCATTCAATTACAAATTAGAAAGCGAATGTAAGAACAATCTCAGTTTGGCTGATGGATTTGCATTCAAAATAAAGTAATTAATATTGCCTCGTGTAAAGGTTACAGGCTATGGGCTTGCTGTATGATTTTGGCCAAGGATAGAGGACGCGCTACGTGTTGTGTTCCGTTACATATAGTTACATAGCTACATAGGGTTGAAAAAAGACCAGAGTCCATTAAGTTCAACCCATCCAAGTAAACCCAGCACACACAACCCACACCTACCAATCTATACACTCACATACATAAACTATATATACAAGCATTAATACTAACTGTAGATATTAGTATCACAATAGCCTTGGGTATTCTGATTGTTCAAGAACTCATCCAGGCCCCTCTTATAGGCATTAACAGAATCTGCCATTACCACATCTCTAGGAAGGGCATTCCCCAACCTCACTGCCCTCGCCGTGAGGAACCCCCTACCCAACATCCCCCGGCAGGGCATTCCCCAACCTCACTGCCCTCACCGTGAGGAACCCCCTACCCAACATCCCCCGGCAGGGCATTCCCCAACCTCACTGCCCTCACCGTGAGGAACCCCCTACCCAACATCCCCCGGCAGGGCATTCCCCAACCTCACTGCCCTCACCGTGAGGAACCCCCTACCCAACATCCCCCGGCAGGGCATTCCCCAACCTCACTGCCCTCACCGTGAGGAACCCCCTACCCAACATCCCCCGGCAGGGCATTCCCCAACCTCACTGCCCTCACCGTGAGGAACCCCCTACGCTGCTTCAAATTGAAGCTCCGTTCCTCTAATCTAAAGGGGGGGCCTCTGGTGCGTTGATTGTTTTTATGGGAAAAAAGAACATCCCCCATCTGCCTAAAATCCCCTCTTGTCAAAGGCAATAACTCTGCTTCTGGTTCACAAATACCTCAATAAAGGATTGTCATCCACAGGCTGAGCACTTCCAATTAACAGCAATGGTAAGCAAAGGGAAAACCAGTGTGATCAACTTGCCCTACTTGTCTTAAGGTTATGAGGGAGCTGGAGACGTCTATCATTAATACACGGCTGCCTGCAATTGTGTAGATCCCCAAACACCACTCATGTACCGCATAACCCCATCTTTACTAGAGAATCTATCATGCTTCATAAAATCCTTGGGTATCCTGGCAACTGCAGAGTTCCTGTAGATTTGTAGGCCTCGTCTCCCTTCGAGCCTACTAGTGGAGAGTGTAATTTTCTTTAACGTTCTTCATGATAACGTTCTTCTGGTAATGTGCATTTCCATTCTTCAGGGACTTGCCGAAGAATGAAGGGACCTTCATCCCTTTTGGTGTGTGTAATGAGGTAGTACCCTATAAGATAATATTTGACACATTAGTTAGAATCCATTATATCATTAGTCTCTCCATGAAAGATGCTAGATGTTTGCCTACCAGCCCTGGGTGAGTTGATCCTGGAGAGCCAATGATGGAGAAGACTTAGTACTACTTTGTGAAGTTAATGAATGCTTGTAAAAGAATAAGGTGGGGTGGGATTATTCTTTTGACCACCAAATCATTATGCTGGGATCCTAGAGTAGGGTGAAACTATTTTAGTCAGTGTGAGGTCTACAATTACTATTTGATCATGAAAAACGTTATCATGAAAAACTTTAAAGAAAATTACACTCTCTACTAGTAGTAGTGGAGAGTCGAGGCCTACAAATCTACAGGAGCCCTGTAGCATAGTCATGATAGTTAGAACTAAAATCTTCATCTAGAAGAAGATAGAAGATTAGATACTTTCTGTAGGAACTAGATGGGTGACCCAAGACTTTCAATGGATCCCACTGTTGAGTTTAAGTCCTTAAACTGCCAAGGACGTTTCTTCTGGGTGCAGATTCCAATCTCTAATGTAGATCTGTTGCTGAAGAGTCACTAAGAATACTTGGCTTTAGGGTAATTGTGAGCTCGTTTACCTCTTGCCCAGATAAATTAAAAATTGTTATTTTAACTCAGTAGTGCCCAGATTTGACTTATGATTCTTTAAGTGCTTTTTGACATTGGACTTTGATATCTGTATCCAACCCCCCCCCCCCCCTTATCACCAGTACTGTGGAAAGCCTTTACTGATGGGTTCATTGTCAATAAACCAGAAGGTAGCCATGAAAAGATTGTAGATGAGGTCAAGCTCAGCCTGAAGACTTGGGAAGATCAGCCTAGTCAGGCAATGGACAGGGGGCATGGCTTTATGGATTGCAGACTCTGCCATATAGCCGGTTATCTGTACATTTTGACATCTATTGATCACCTTGTCTCGAGATCAAAAATCATCAGTTACTAAGTTTTGCACAAGCAAATAGGTTCTACAGAAACACAATCTCCCATATTCAATCAATTATTCTAAATGTTTTTCTCTTTTAACCTTGCTGCTGCATATAATAAAGAATAGGTCTTCTCTTAGGCATTGACTTATGATTCTATTCCAGTTTTTGAGTTTGGTGTAGCCGGAATTATCAATGTACATCCGTCCTATCTTCACGTTCAGATTAATCTTAGCAAAATAGGCATCCTAAAGGGGTTTCCTTGCAAAGTAAATGTCAACACACGGCAAACATTTCAGTTAAATGAATTACAAGTGGTTTGATAACCTCTTCCAGTGGGACCACTAATCTAAGACAAGGTCGAACGATGTTGCATTGGAATGGGTAATAGAACATGTGAGATACAATTGATATATAGCAACGGAATCTCCCATGTCCAATCAACCATTGCAATTAGCTTCAGGGGGAATGATTTAATCCCAGGTCTTTTGTCTCCATGATTTTCGACAGAAATGCGGCCATAACGTCATCCCGCCATAAACATCATTACCTGCCTTTGTAAGTCCTTATAAATTATTACCCCCACTACACCTACTGAAAGTGTGGGATGTTCTGATTGTTTTGATAAAAGGGTGCATTGCTTATTTCTAATGTTATTTTTGGGATAACTAGAAATGACTTTACGTATAAGGAGGAATATGTGTTGGAACATGGATGCACATTGTTAGTACAGGTATGGGATCCCTTATCCGGAAACCCATTATCCAGAAAGCTCCGAATTACGGAAAGCCCATCTCCCATAGACTCCATTTTATTCAAATAATTTAGAATTTTAAAACTGATTTCCTTTTTCTCTGTAATAATAAAACAGTACCTGTACTTGATCCCAACTAAGATATAATTACCCCTTATTGGGGCAGAACAGCCCTATTGGGTTTATTTAATGGTTAAATGATTCCCTTTTCTCTGTAATAATAAAACAGTACCTGTACTTGATCCCAACTAAGATATAATTACCCCTTATTGGGGCAGAACAGCCCTATTGGGTTTATTTCATGGTTAAATGATTCCCTTTTCTCTGTAATAATAAAACAGTACCTGTACTTGATCCCAACTAAGATATAATTACCCCTTATTGGGGCAGAACAGCCCTATTGGGTTTATTTAATGGTTAAATGATTCCCTTTTCTCTGTAATAATAAAACAGTACCTGTACTTGATCCCAACTAAGATATAATTACCCCTTATTGGGGCAGAACAGCCCTATTGGGTTTATTTAATGGTTAAATGATTCCCTTTTCTCTGTAATAATAAAACAGTACCTGTACTTGATCCCAACTAAGATATAATTACCCCTTATTGGGGCAGAACAGCCCTATTGGGTTTATTTAATGGTTAAATGATTCCCTTTTCTCTGTAATAATAAAACAGTACCTGTACTTGATCCCAACTAAGATATAATTACCCCTTATTGGGGCAGAACAGCCCTATTGGGTTTATTTAATGGTTAAATGATTCCCTTTTCTCTGTAATAATAAAACAGTACCTGTACTTGATCCCAACTAAGATATAATTACCCCTTATTGGGGCAGAACAGCCCTATTGGGTTTATTTAATGGTTAAATGATTCCTTTTCTCTGTAATAATAAAACAGAACCTGTACTTGATCCCAACTAAGATATAATTACCCCTTATTGGGGCAGAACAGCCCTATTGGGTTTATTTCATGGTTAAATGATTCCCTTTTCTCTGTAATAATAAAACAGAACCTGTACTTGATCCCAACTAAGATATAATTACCCCTTATTGGGGCAGAACAGCCCTATTGGGTTTATTTCATGGTTAAATGATTCCCTTTTCTCTGTAATAATAAAACAGTACCTGTACTTGATCCCAACTAAGATATAAATAATCCTTATTGGATGCAAAACAATCCTATTGGGTTTAATTAACGTTTTATTGATTTTTTAGTAGACTAAAGGTATGGAGATAGAGCCCTCATCCAGAATACCTTTGGTCCCGAGCATTCTGGATAAGGGGTCCTATACCTGTATGATGGTAGGTCTGCCTCAGCCTTACTGCTCATATGCAAAGCTAATTATCACTGCTGTTTTTACCGTTTCATAGTCATTTGTACTTTCGCCTTTGAAGTATTTCCCGTGTTCGTAGTATACATAAGCGCTAGGCATTTGTTCCAAAGCCTCGTCTCCTTGGTTTCCCTTTATTTAATAATTTAGAGCATATAATAGGTTGACCTTTATGAGGTTCACATTTCGTGCATAGCAAGAATGTTAATTCAGCCTCAGCGTTTTTATTGAGCAGCATTAGCATACAAATAGGCCATCAATAACCAATTATAACGTTCTTCTTGGAAAGCTGCAAATGTGACTGGTAAGCGGGGCAGGTGCAATAAGCGGGATCAGCAATGCACAACCGTCAATGTGTGGGATCAGGGAGCCTACGGAACACAAAGGTTAAGTGATGCGAGGTGTCTCAAGCAGATGTTGTACAAAGGGTATGGAGTCGTTTTCGAGGCATTTCGTTTTTTTTCTAGAAGATATTAGGGCGATAGGTCATAGAAATAAAAATGACGGCACTCTGATTTACTAGCCACCATTCCGAGATGTCAGCCAACCTTTTGTTGCCCAACTGTGCCGTGTCAATCCCTTTCTGTTTTGCTTTAGGCTAGCCAAACACGCACCGATATAATCATACAAAACATGGGTTCATATGATCTTCCGGATTGTTTGTGGGCTCGGAATTATCGTCCTGACAATACTCGTACCATGGTGATTGGTCGTATAGTCGATCGGATAGGTTAGAACATTTCTGCCATACAATAATATCTGTGCATGTATTGTGTATCTGACGATATCCTTGGGGAACCTACAATATATTTCCGGGACATATCTTTCAAGTCTGGCAATTATTAATGGTCGGAACACTGTCCAGTTTGCTATTTTAATCCTACAATTTCACTTACGACTGATACCCGAATGTTTATCATAAGGCAACTAAAATCTAAATGTGTATGGCCTCCCCAAAGGTAAACGAGACGACAAATATGATTATTTATTTAAAATGAAACAGTATGCCACCATAGATATACCAGGTGCCTAATATTTAATAGAGAATTGAGGGGTAATGCAATACAGGTATGGGAATCTGTTATCCAGAAAGCTCAGAATAATGGGGGCCATCTCCCACAGACTCCAGTTTAATCAAATAATTCTAATTTTTACAAATCATATCCCTTTTTCTCTGTAATAATAAAACAGTACCTGTACTTGATCCCAACTAAGATATAATTACCCCTTATTGGGGGCAGAACAGCCCTATTGGGTTTATTTCATGGTTAAATGATTCCCTTTTCTCTGTAATAATAAAACAGTACCTGTACTTGATCCCAACTAAGTTATAATTACCCCTTATTGGGGGCAGAACAGCCCTATTGGGTTTATTTCATGGTTAAATGATTCCCTTTTCTCTGTAATAATAAAACAGTACCTGTACTTGATCCCAACTAAGATATAATTACCCCTTATTGGGGGCAGAACAGCCCTATTGGGTTTATTTAATGGTTAAATGATTCCCTTTTCTCTGTAATAATAAAACAGTACCTGTACTTGATCCCAACTAAGTTATAATTACCCCTTATTGGGGGCAGAACAGCCCTATTGGGTTTATTTCATGGTTAAATGATTCCCTTTTCTCTGTAATAATAAAACAGTACCTGTACTTGATCCCAACTAAGTTATAATTACCCCTTATTGGGGGCAGAACAGCCCTATTGGGTTTATTTCATGGTTAAATGATTCCCTTTTCTCTGTAATAATAAAACAGTACCTGTACTTGATCCCAACTAAGATATAATTACCCCTTATTGGGGGCAGAACAGCCCTATTGGGTTTATTTCATGGTTAAATGATTCCCTTTTCTCTGTAATAATAAAACAGTACCTGTACTTGATCCCAACTAAGATATAATTACCCCTTATTGGGGCAGAACAATCCTATTGGGTTTAATTAATATTTTATTGATTTTTTAGTACACTTAAGGCATTGAGATTTTACAGAAAGTCCCCTTATCCGGAATACCCTTGGCCCCGAGCATTCTGGATAACGGATCCTATACCTGTAGTTACTTTCTATCAGCGTCCTTGTTTTACCATTTCCTACATTTAATCCAGAATGTCCTTTATAAATCCTTAACTATCCCTTTAAAAGAATTCTCTAATAAATTCCTGTACTGCGGGACTATCCATCAGTTCCGTTGCATTCAACTTGGCTGCACAGAAATCAATACAATTGTGAAGCATGCATATGTATGGGCCGCTCACCAGCTATGTATAAGTTATAAGCCCATTTATAGAAAGGATGATATAGTAACCCTATCTGAATTATAATCTCAGTTAATAAGAGGCAAATCTTGAAACAAAGCATGGTTTAATGCAGGGATCCCCAACCTTTTATACCCCTGAGCCACATTTAAATGGAAAAAGTGTTGGAGAGCAACACAAGTATGAAAAAGGTTCCTGGTGGTGCCAATAAGAGCTATAATTGGCTATTTGGTAGCCCCTATGGGGACTTCAACAATGGGCATCTGCTTTGGGGAGCAACATGTTGCTCACGAGCCACTGGTTGGGGATCACTGGTTTAATGTAATAAAAAGGTCAACCAATAGAGATGTAGCGAACTGTTCGCCGGCAAACTAATTCGTGCGAACATCGGGTGTTCGCAAGTTTGTGAACTTTTCGCGCATGTTCGCAATTTGGGTTCGCGTGGCGTTTTTCTGCTGCGTTTTTTCTCGGCCTAAAAACGCCGCACAAGCCACACATGGTGTTTTTCAGCAAATCCCGTTTCCATGGTGCTAATAGTGCAAAATAGTGAAAAACGCCGCGTATTTCCGCTAGGTCTGCCAGCTGCCTTTGCGTATACATAGGAATAGCTTGCGTTTTTACGCAACGCTGTGTCAACAACGTATTTATCAGAGACATTTTTGCCCTTGATTCCCCTCCTGCATGTCACTGTCCAGGTCGTGGCACCCTTTAAACAACTTTAAAATCAGTTTTCTGGCCAGAAATGGCTTTTCTAGGTTTTAAAGTTCGCCTTCCCATTGAAGCCTATGGGGTTCGCAAAGTTCGCAAACTTTCGCACTTTTTGGCGTAAGTTCGCAAACGCGTTCGCAAACTTTTTTTTTTGAGGTTCGCTACATCCCTATCAACCAATGTGTTACTTGCTTATTGGTTGCTATGGGTAACTAAACCTTTGTTTATTCAATTGTACAAAAGGGGATATTTCTTACTATCCCTGGTCAAGCCAACAACCCATTATAAAAGTATCAGTGTTACCTGGACATTAAGTGGGTTTACCCCAGGTTTTGGGGGTTAACGTAGCACTTACTACAGCGACATAATGTTATGAAATAAGGGATATTTCCTAGAGTTATTTGCAGTTAGACTGTTGTTCCTACGTTAGAATGCAAATGTTTGCTTGTCTGCTGCAGGGCGCAGTCTCTCCGAAATAAAGGGAAAGACGGGATTCTCTCAGCGCCCCGAGCCCTGGGGCTCAGTCATTTTCTGCGCAAACACAATAGGAAATAAAACAAGGTTTAATTAAAGTGATTATGAATGCAAATGATGTGAGCAAACAAGTCCCCGTCCTGCAGATCATCGGAGGAACAGTCTGTGATGGGAACATACAGTGATGTCTCGCACAGAGCTTCCCAAGAGCGCTTACAATAAAACAAATACATTAAATTCAAATAAAAATACAATTTTACATTGAAATGAATGTAGATCAGTTATGTGTTATTCATGGTATTTGTGTACAGTGAATACAGCTGGAAAATGTAGGCACCTTGACTTGCCCCATGATCAGTCATGTGATCCAATCAGATTTAGTAGCCCATAGCAACCAAACAGTAGGGGTTGTTTATAAAAAAAATGGGCATATTTGCCCCTGGACATTAACCAATGGCAACCAATGAGGTATTTGCTTTCATTGCTCAACCAGCAGCTGGATGAAAAAGCCTAATCACTGATTGGTTGCTCTAGGTTACTGCCCAGTTGTGGCTTTGCCCAGTCTTTATAAATGACCCCCAATAATTTGCTTTCAGGAGAGCAGTAAATGCTGCTCATTGATTGGTTGCTATGGGTTACTAGACCTGGTGCAAATATTGTGACTTTTATCACATCACCTCATTCTAATACAGGTATAGGACCCGTTATCCAGAATGCTTGGGACCAAGGGTATTCCAGATAAGGGGTCTTTCTGTAATTTGGATCTCCATACCTTAAGTCTGCTAAAAAATCAATAAAACATTAATTTACCCCAATAGGATTGTTTTGCATCCAATAAGGATTAATTATATCTTAGTTGGGATCAATTACAAGGTACTGTTTTATTATTACAGAGAAAAGGGAATCATTTAACCATTAAATAAACCCAATAGGGCTGTTCTGCCCCCAATAAGGGGTAATTATATCTTAGTTGGGATCAATTACAAGGTACTGTTTTATTATTACAGAGAAAAGGGAATCATTTAACCATTAAATAAACCCAATAGGGCTGTTCTGCCCCCAATAAGGGGTAATTATATCTTAGTTGGGATCAAGTACAGGTACTGTTTTATTATTACAGAGAAAAGGGAATCATTTAACCATTAAATAAACCCAATAGGGCTGTTCTGCCCCCAATAAGGGGTAATTATATCTTAGTTGGGATCAAGTACAGGTACTGTTTTATTATTACAGAGAAAAGGGAATCATTTAACCATTAAATAAACCCAATAGGGCTGTTCTGCCCCCAATAAGGGGTAATTATATCTTAGTTGGGATCAAGTACAGGTACTGTTTTATTATTACAGAGAAAAGGGAATCATTTAACCATTAAATAAACCCAATAGGGCTGTTCTGCCCCCAATAAGGGGTAATTATATCTTAGTTGGGATCAAGTACAGGTACTGTTTTATTATTACAGAGAAAAGGGAATCATTTAACCATTAAATAAACCCAATAGGACTGTTCTGCCCCAATAAGGGGTAATTATATCTTAGTTGGGATCAAGTACAGGTACTGTTTTATTATTACAGAGAAAAGGGAATCATTTAACCATTAAATAAACCCAATAGGGCTGTTCTGCCTCCAATAAGGGGTAATTATATCTTAGTTGGGATCAAGTACAGGTACTGTTTTATTATTACAGAGAAAAGGGAATCATTTAACCATGAAATAAACCCAATAGGGCTGTTCTGCCCCAATAAGGGGTAATTATATCTTAGTTGGGATCAAGTACAGTTACTGTTTTATTATTACAGAGAAAAGGGAATCATTTAACCATTAAATAAACCCAATAGGATTGTTCTGCCCCCAATAAGGGGTAATTATATCTTAGTTGGGATCAATTACAAGGTACTGTTTTATTACTACAGAGAAAAGGGAAATCAGTTTTAAAATTCTGAATTTAAAATTTGATTAAAATGGAGTCTATGGGAGATGGGCTTTCCGTAATTCGGAGCTTTCTGGATAACGGGTTTCCAGATAAGGGGTCCGATACCTGTACTAGAAATACAACAGAATTCTTTTTCAACAGACTCTCAATGATTTTTTTGGGAGAAACTGCCTATTTCTAAAACACTGAAAAATGTTCAGTTGACAGTTACTAATGGCTTTTACTATAAGAATGGATATCACACTGATGCAGTGATACCGAAATCCAATTATTCCTATATTATTTTAATCCTGTTGCTAGTTTTCTGTGCATAGCTAGCCTTCCATAGGAAAGAGCAACTTTCACTGGTATTTAAGTAATAAAATGGAGCGAGTGTAAAGATTCTTTATAAATAAGAGTAAAAAAAAATAATTATAGACAAGGCCAAAAAGTTGAAATGTAAACTGGAAAAAAATGGAAATAGGAAAAATAGAATTTGACCTAATTTGGCATCTTTTATGGTATGATAAGTTATAAGTAGGAGCCCTAAATTTATATTGCATTCTACATTCATACAGAGGGAGACCAAGAGAAGTGTATTTTTTTTGGGGGGGGGGGGGGTTACAGGTACATCTTTAGGGTTAAGCTGGCCGTCCACTCTTAAGATTAAAACCAGCTACATTTTGGGACAAATTGGGTTGATTCTTTTTTCAATAACTGGATCATATGGTGGCCTGTCGGAAGAGGACCACATGAACGTGCCATTGTGATCCCCACCCATTGGAATTTTCAGACCTTCCTGATAGATATGTGGCTAAAATTGGACATATATTTATCAGGAAAGCAGTCAGGCAGAGCACATACATTGGTAGATAAGCTGCCACCTTGGTCTGAAGGGTCTGAATAGACATCTTAAATCTGTATATGGACAGCTCTATGGTTTTTTTATGAGGTTTTAGACCAGGGGTCCCCAACTTTTCTTACTCGTGAGCCACAGTCAAATGTAAAAAGACTTGGGGAGCAACACAAGCACCATAAACGTTCATGGAGGTGCCAAATAAGGGCTGTGATTGGCTATTAGGGGCCTCTATGCAGCTTACAGGGGCTTTATTTGGTAGGAAATCTTGTTTTTATTCAACCAAAACTTGCCCCCAAGTCAGGAATTCAAAAATAACTCCCTGGTTTGGGGGCACTGAGAGCAACATCCAAGGGGTTGGGGAGCAACATGTTGCCCTGAGCCACTGGTTGGGGATCACTGGGTTACAGTACAGGTATAGGACCCGTTATCCAGAATGCTCGGGACCAAGGGTATACCGGATAAGGGGTCTTTCCGTAATTTGGATCTCCATACCTTAAGTCTACTAAAAAACCAATAAAACATTAATTAAATCCAATAGGATTGTTTTGCATCCAATAAGGATTAATTATATTTTAGTTAGGATCAAATACAAGGTACTGTTTTATTATTACAGAGAAAAAGGAATTCAATTTTAAAAATCCTAATTATTTGATTATAATGGAGTCTATGGAAGACAGGCTTTCCGTAATTCGGAGCTTTCTGGATAATGGGTTTCCGGATAAGGGGTCCGATACCTGTATATATTTTCCCAAGGGTTTTCTGTGTTAGTTGATACATATAATATGTATAATTGATAAGTATAATTGTTATATAGTCGATGACACAAAAAAGCATTTTTTCGCTGCAACTTTTTCTAAAAAAAATTTGAATCGTTAGTAAATCAATCCCTCTGTGTCTTTAAATACATAACCCCTTTAAAATCACCCCATTCACTTGTATGGCAGTCACATGCAGGCAGCAGCGCACTGGCTTTTCGGCCGATTCGGGATTTTCGGGAAATAAATTGGGCAAGTTTCATTGTTTTGCTCGGAGGTATTTATCACTGCGGGGGCAAAACTCTTGAATTTGTCAGCCATTGCCCTAAAGCAGTGACCCCCAACCAGTTGCTTGTGAGCAACGTGTCGTTCATCACCTTTCATGTTGCTCCCATCGTCCCATATTTCTGAATTCCTGGCTTCAAGGCAAGTTCTGAAGGCATAAACCCACAAGCCTACCGCCATTATAAACCTCCCCGCTACTGTGAAATATATAGGTTAATAACTAAAAACGTTATTATTAGTCAAGTGTTCATTTTTTTAGCCTGAAACTGCATGTTTATTTGGAAGGAACAAATAACTAGTTAAATAGGTCAAAAACTATACAAAATAGTGCCATTTCTTGTTTTCCAGAGAAGGCATCTGGAAGCAACGAACATCAAAGTGCATCGAGTCCCTTACTCCCTGGAAAACTCCAATCAATCTCCCCTTAAATCAATATAATAATTACGTGTCTGGTGCTCTATGATTAATTGATAATTTATTCTATTTGTTGTAGCATCCACATATCCTGAATTCCCAAAACTCCACCATTAGGAACTCACGATGGGCCTGAAACACCCATGATTTTTATTTTGAACATCTCCGTCCGTCAATAATATGATAATGCGGCCGCCGCGCACATCTGCCACCGGCGGCTGATTTTCCCTTTCCCTTATTGGCACTCTCAGTGTCTGTTAATGTTCTGCTTATGTTTCATGCAGTGAAGCTGGGAGGCAAGTTAAAGCTGCCCCTGCTGACCATCCCTTTCTTTCTAGCTGATTCTTAGCTTTCCCAGGATCAATATGAGAGTAGGAAATGTGCGCCAGCAAATAGTCGCGCCTTCCCTAGTAATGTACTCGCTACAACTCATTTCACGGCTTATAAAATTAATACACGCAGTATCCATCTCTAAATAAAAGAGGGAATTAATTTTTACACAGACGTAAGTTATGCATTGACCTCAAATGCGTTGCCGCGATGCTCAATCAATGTTTTACGGTTGTTATTATTACGGCGGGGGTTTTACGAAGTTGTTTGCAAAAGAGAAACGTGAGCTCCGGGAGCAGGTTTTGAATAAGGATCTGAATTTGGGGAAGAGACAGGGTTGAATGTGGCGCAGAACTTTATTCTCCATCCTGTCAGGGGTTAACGGAAGATGGAGACAAACACTCCCAAGGGGTATCAGGTAAGAGTAAGCTTTTTATAAATATATATACTGAGTTGATTGCATGTAATATTGCTTTAAATTTGATAAACATCAACAATGAACAAGATCCAGGTCTTAAGGTGGCCATACACCTTCAGATCCACTCGCTTGGTGATGTCGCCAAGCGAGCAGATCTTCTCCTGATATCCCCCACCTACGGGTGGGCAATATCGGGAGAATCCAGGCTAATTTGATCGTTTGGCCCTGGGGCCAAAAGATCGAATTATAACGAAGGGTATAGGCAAAGTCGGTCTGGGGGCCGCATCAACGAGCCAATGCGGTCCCCGATCCGACTAGATTTTTTAACCTGCCCGATCGATATCTGGCAGATTTCAGGCCAGATATTGGTCGGGCAGGCCCGTTGGTAGTGCCCATACACGGGCCGATTAGCTGCCGAATCGGTCTAAGGGACCCATATCGGCAGCTAGAATCAGCCCGTGTATGGGGACCTTTACTCTTCAGTCTCCTTCAGCCAAGATGTAAGGGGAGTGGCCCTTTAGTTGGTTGAAACCATGGACCTTCTCCAAATCATGGACTTTCTTCAAACAGCTAAACAAATAGTAGTTACCTAAAGCAGTTTTTAGTTTTTGCTTGAGTTGTACCTGGAGCTGCTTCATGGTATGAAACAGGGATCCCCAACCTTTTTTTCACCTGTGAGCAACATACAAATGTAAAAAGAGCTGGAGAGCAACACAAGTAGTGATGTAGCGAACATCGCCGAAAATGTTTGCGAACCCGTTCGCGGACTTTCGCCAAAACTCGTGAATATTCGCGAACTTTGCGAACCCCATAGACTTCAATGGGAAGGCGAACTTTAAAACCTAGAAAAGCCATTTCTGGCCAGAAAACTGATTTTAAAGTTGTTTAAAGGGTGCCACGACCTGGACAGTGGCATGCAGGAGGGGGATCAAGGGCAAAAACTTCTCTGAAAAATACTTTGTAAAAAAAACGCCAAAAGAAAAACGCCAAAAAAAAAAAAACGCCAAAAAATAACGCCAAAAAAAAAAACGCAAGCTATTCCTATGTATATGCATAGGCGATAAAACGAAGCGAAAAAACGCGGCGGAAAAACCAAGGCGAAAAAACGCGGTGCCAAAAAAAAACGCGGCGAACCCAAAGTGGCGAACATCGGCAAAAGTCCGCGAATTTGAGCACCCGATGTTCGCGCGAATTAGTTCGCTGGCGAACAGTTCGCTACATCTCTAAACACAAGCATGAAAAATGTTCCTGGGGCTACAAATAGGAGCTGTGATTGCCGATTTGGTAGTACCTATGTGGACTGGCAGCCTACATGAGGTTCTGTTTGGCTGTACACCTGGTTTTTATTCAACCAAAACTTGCCCCCAAGTCAGGAATTCAAAAATAACTCCCTGGTTTGGGGGCACTGAGAGCAACATCCAAGGGGTTGGGGAGCAACATGTTGCCCCTGAGCCACTGGTTGGGGATCCCTGGTATAGAATAACCATAGTTACAGCTTCTAGGTCTTGTATTTGACCCTAACCTAAACCAGGAGCTTTTTCTAATGTCCAAAAGCCACTCGACTGACTGGTGAAAGATTTTTTCTTTTTTCGAGATTACATAGCATTTCCAGTTTAGACTTATCTGTATTAGATAGAGTATATGTAACACAATGGGAGTGGCTAAGGGTCAAAGAAATAGAAAGGCATATAATCATCCATAGGGGATGCTACACAAGGCAACCGTGGATCAAATGGAGATAATAAAAGCCCTTTTGAAATTAAACATAAAAACCCAATTTCCTTTTTTTATTTTATTAACAGATCCATACCCGTTATTAAAGGCATTTAAAAACCCCAGCTGTCAATCATCGATTGCCTTCTCCACCTCTATGCCTTAAGCACAGAGGCGGGCATACAATTACTTTCACTTTTCATTTAGCACTCACCTTCCCTCTCCCTCCTCACTATCTAATTGTGCAGTCATTGCATGGACATAGGCATCAGGTCTCCCATTCTGGCACATACACAACATTTTGGGGTGATACAAAGCTTGCCTTAAACACAGTGTCCACAAAATGGCTCCTACCTGCTTGCTGTGATTGTGTAATTCCAATATCGAAGAAAACAAGATTTAAATTGCAGGTATGGGATCCCTTATCCAGAAACCCATTATCTAGAAAGTTCCAAATTACAGAAAGACCATCTCCCATAGACTTCATTATAAGCAAATAATTCTAATTTTTAAAAATGATTTCCTTTTTCTCTGTAATAATAAAACAGTACCTGTACTTGATCCCAACTAAGATATAATTACCCCTTATTGGGGCAGAACAGCCCTATTGGGTTTATTTAATGGTTAAATGATTCCCTTTTCTCTGTAATAATAAAACAGTACCTGTACTTGATCCCAACTAAGATATAATTACCCCTTATTGGGGGCAGAACAGCCCTATTGGGTTTATTTCATGGTTAAATGATTCCCTTTTCTCTGTAATCATAAAACAGTACCTGTACTTGATCCCAACTAAGATATAATTACCACTTATTGGGGCAGAACAGCCCTATTGGGTTTATTTAATGGTTAAATGATTCCCTTTTCTCTGTAATCATAAAACAGTACCTGTACTTGATCCCAACTAAGATATAATTACCCCTTATTGGGGCAGAACAGCCCTATTGGGTTTATTTAATGGTTAAATGATTCCCTTTTCTCTGTAATAATAAAACAGTACCTGTACTTGATCCCAACTAAGATATAATTACCCCTTATTGGGGGCAGAACAGCCCTATTGGGTTTATTTCATGGTTAAATGATTCCCTTTTCTCTGTAATCATAAAACAGTACCTGTACTTGATCCCAACTAAGATATAATTACCACTTATTGGGGCAGAACAGCCCTATTGGGTTTATTTAATGGTTAAATGATTCCCTTTTCTCTGTAATAATAAAACAGTACCTGTACTTGATCCCAACTAAGATATAATTACCCCTTATTGGGGCAGAACAGCCCTATTGGGTTTATTTAATGGTTAAATGATTCCCTTTTCTCTGTAATAATAAAACAGTACCTGTACTTGATCCCAACTAAGATATAATTACCCCTTATTGGGGGCAGAACAGCCCTATTGGGTTTATTTCATGGTTAAATGATTCCCTTTTCTCTGTAATCATAAAACAGTACCTGTACTTGAGTTAAATAACTTAAGTTATGGAGATCCAAATTACAGAATCCCTAATCTGGAAAACCCGAAGTCCCAAGCATTCTAGATAACAGTCCCATACATGTATTTATATAGTGCATGTGAAGTTTATTTTGCCAAATACAATAGAAAAGAATTTGGAATTATTTCTTAGGGTGACAGTTCCCCTTTAAAAGGCCCAGAATGGGTTAAGCTGCACGGGTCAGTAATAAACCTGAGATCATAGAATAACGAAGGCAACACAGAAATGAAATGACTCGTTCTGCCTTGTTTTTAGAATTGCTACGGTAACACTGATGCTAAAAATGGCTCGTCGTTCTGCTTAGCGCAGTCATATTTGTAAGTGAAACGGGGAAGGCCAGGGTCGTGTTTAATTCATGGGGTGTTTTTTGCTCCGACGAAGCATCCAGGGAGCAGGGGAGTTGGCATGAACTCCTAGCGCACAGCTTTGCTTTATGGGAATCTGCAATAAAGTGGAAAATGCCCAGTGACAAGTGAAGATGGCACAGCTCTCAGAGGCCGTATATATAAACCAACAGACGCACGCGGGGCGAGACGCGGCCATAAAGCACTAATACTCCAGCAATGTTGCCCTTATAATTCATTTAAAGGTTATGGTGCCCTTGCTCTACTCATATCCCTGTGTGATTAGAAAGGGAAAGCGGGACAAATCCGAGCAATTTAGGTAAGTGGATCCAGGGTTTACGAGAAAAAAGGGAAGAATCTTTTCCTCCAAGTCAGCGACTTTTATGCTCCTGTTATTACTTCCAAGTCAATAAAGATACTTGTCAGCGAGTGGCTGGAAATAAATAGGTTATGAATCTGAGATTATCCTAAACTACTGAAGGAAGAACAATAAGGAGTCGCTCAATAGGCAGACATTTGTTTCAACTCATACCAACTGAGATACCTACTGAGCTACCTACTGAGATACCTACTGAGATACCTACTGAGCTACCTACTGAGATACCTACTGAGATACCTACTGAGCTACCTACTGAGATACCTACTGAGCTACCTACTGAGCTACCTACTGAGCTACCTACTGAGATACCTACTGAGCTACCTACTGAGATACCTACTGAGCTACCTACTGAGCTACCTACTGAGATACCTACTGACCTACCTACTGAGATACCTACTGAGTTACCTACTGAGATACCTACTGAGTTACCTACTGAGCTACCTACTGAGATACCTACTGAGATACCTACTGAGCTACCTACTGAGTTACCTACTGAGATACCTACTGAGAAACTTACGGAGATAACTACTGAGATACCTACTGAGATACCTACTGAGTTACCTACTGATTTACCTACTGAGATACCTACTGAGATACCTACTGAGTTACCTACTGAGATACCTACTGAGATACCTACTGAGATACCTACTGGGATACCTACTGAGATACCTACTGAGATACCTACTAAGCTACCTACTGAGTTACCTACTGAGATACCTACTGAGAAACTTCCGGAGATAACTACTGAGATACCTACTGAGATACCTACTGAGTTACCTACTGATTTACCTACTGAGATACCTACTGAGATACCTACTGAGTTACCTACTGAGATACCTACTGAGATACCTACTGAGATACCTACTGAGTTACCTACTGATTTACCTACTGGGATACCTACTGAGATACATACTGAGCTATCTACCTACTGCAGCACTAAAGGGGAAATATGTAGAGTGTATATATAAAATCAAGCTTAATATCCAAGGCTATTGTGATACTAATATCTACAGTTAGTATTACTGGTTGTATATATATAGTTTATGTATGTGAGTGTATAGATTGGTTAGTATAGGTTGTGTGCTGGGTTTACTCGGATGGGTTGAACTTGATGGACAATGGTCTTTTTTCAACCCTATGTAACTATGTAACTATGTACTATATAGGTATGGGACCCCTTATTCAGAAACACACTATCCAGAAAGCTCTTAATTATGGGAAGGTCATCTCCCATAGACTCCATTAAATCAAATAACCATTTGGTCTTGGGAAAGATTGTTTGTTTTCTCTACAAATGTTAAGCTCTGAATAGTCAGATATGCAGGTAGAAACTAAAGAATTCTTCCTCTATCTGATGATTCAGCTTTAATGTTTTACTGCTGTAGGAAAAGGATTTCCCATCCTGTCTGATCGGCGAGATGCCCAATATTCAGGGCTTTTTTTTAAATTGGATGCCTCGTATCCCACCATACACACAGCAAATGTTTTATAATACCTTGTTTTGTGCAATAATAGTGCATGTATGGCCACCTTGAGATTTAATTGATCCTTATCGGAACAGTCCTGTTGGGCTTATTTAATGTTTACTTGATTTTGAGTAGATTTAAAGTACGGAAAACTCTGGATAGCAAGTCTAAAAACTTTATTAAAGTGTTTCAGATTTGATATACTGTACAGTATACTTGTATAGTAGTCTTGTATGCATGTATATAATGGTTTTATATGTACAAATTAACTACAAGAACACATAAAGGAGGGGATTGATCAATGCGCATTCCCTGGTCTCAAAAGTAATTTAGTAAATGTATAAATATCATACAAGCCATGATCATAAAAGCCATCATACCTTGTCAAGGTAAACCCATATGGTGGTCCTAACTATATACCTCCAGACATATTATCAAAGGCTGGAACCCCCTGCATGGTAGCATCTTGTGGTAAAAGTATCTCCTGACTTGGGCATTGGTCCTTCCCTGCAATTAGCTTTCATAGGAGAAAAATTGCCACAACCACAGCATTGGTTCCATAGGCTTAATATTGTCCCACTTGTGGCATTCAAAGGAGGGGAACACCCAGACCAAAACCCATTTTTAAAAGGCCTAAGATCACCATTAAAGGGATGGATGTGAGGGTGCTCCAACCATATAGACGTCTGGCCATTCTTTTTAAAGAATAACTCTGCTAAAGTAACGGCTGGGGGGATGTTAAGCCATTTTGTTCCCTTTTGATATTGAGGGAACATCCTTTGTGATCCTCGGGGCCCATTCAATTTAAAGAGTCAAGGTAATGTCCTAAAAAATGGACATTGTGTCCTGAGAACAATACTGTATTTTGTTCAGATACATTGAACACCAGGGACACGTTTATGAAACCCACCACGTTCCATCTCATAGTGATTGATGCTGACAAGCTGAACAGTAGGAGCAGAGGCTGCTAAATGCCTTCCATGGGGAAAGGAGTCGGAGGTGCATGGGGAACCCTGTAAATACCATGTGTCTCATGCTAACCATAGTGACTGATCAGTGTGGCCTTCTGCTCATAATAAATAACCCCCTGGACACTTTCCTTCTCTCTTCCTGAGAGCCAGATGTTCTCAAGCGGGGACTTGGGACTAAATGAAAGTGAATGGATTGACAACTGCTTCATAACTAATTGCCAAGAAGGACATCATCTAGGTGTCGGTGTGTACAACCCCTGTTATAGCTCCGCCCTCTCTCTTAATTCCAGTAGACAAAAACATTATGAGTTTGTATGTGTGCATATTTTGTATCATTATAACGCAACCCAGCCCAGTTTTGTATTATAGTGGAAGTGTCCCAGATTAAATAATTGGTTTCCTACAAAGGAGTCCTGGAAAAACAAAGGCGCTTGCCAAAGAAAGTTCTTCTTCCCAGTCAGTCAGTGAAACATAAAGGGAAATGTCATAGGAAGGAAGTAATTATCCGTCCCCGCATCTGTCCTCACTGCCTCCCACAAGGGAGCTCGACTACCAAACACTGCCAGTTCATTCTTAGAAAGAAAAAGTACAGTATATCCTTTCCTGTTTGTTTCCAGCCCTGAAACAAGAGGAACACCACATGTCTCACTATTCTGGTAGCAACCTGATATGTATTATCTTAGATGTCTTCAAGAATGTAAAGTTCTTGGATGTTCTCCTTGAGATGAGTACTATCTGAGCCTCCTATCTGCCATCAAGGCTGGGCAGTCAATTACTAGCCAGGTGGCACCACTACTCAATAAGAAATAGTGTCCAATGGCAGTAGCATTGGGTCAGGCACATCTTGTGATCCAAATTCCAGAGGAATGTTGTGCTTTACTGAAACCATAACTATTTTGTATGTTTCCAGTTGGATGGATGAGGCACTCATATACTATATGACTAATTCTCATGTACCCAGTAGAGCAAAGCAGTGGAATAATTTACCTTTTGTGGGTTGATTATCTAATCTAACACCAGTTTAATGACTGTAACCCCTTGATATCATGATGATGTCGCACAACAATCCAATGGAGCCCCTGGGGCAGGAAGGGGCCTGGGGGGGACTACATTAAATCAAATAGGACAACCGTGTATTAGAGAAAAACCCTTGGCCTTCACATAAATTATAGGAGCAAATTAATTAGGGGATTAAATCAAATCATCTGTGAATCAGCAGCCATTCTAAACCCTATTACTAATGGTATTACATTCAATTCCAGATGAGATCATGCAGGCACAACTAATCGGGATAAAGTCTGAGTCAGGGTAGGCATAGTATAGTAACCACAAGCTTTGTGTCATCTCTACAGGATTTCATGCTTCGGTGCAATGCAACATGGAGTCACTATGCAGTTGCCTCTGTTGTCCCCTGTGTTCTTCCTGATTATAATTAAAGTGCCGGTTACCCAGATTTGCAGTGTGTTATAAAGAAGGAAATCCAGAAGACAAGTAGGTTGGATATAAAGTATTGGTATGGTGGCTACCCCGGGTGTATGGGCACCTTCTTTGCTTTATCTGGATATAAAGTATTGGTATGGTGGCTACCCCGGGTGTATGGGCACCTTCTTTGCTTTATCTGGATATAAAGTATTGGTATGGTGGCTACCCCGGGTGTATGGGCACCTTCTTTGCTTTATCTGGATATAAAGTATTGGTATGGTGCCTACCCTGGGTGTATGGGGACTTTCTTTGCTTTATCTGGATATAAAGTATTGGTATGGTGGCTACCCCGGGTGTATGTATGGTGGCTACCCTGGGTGTATGGGCACTTTCTTTGCTTATCTGGATATAAAGTATTGGTATGGTGGCTACCCTGGGTGTATGTATGGTGGCTACCCTGGGTGTGTGGGCACTTTCTTTGCTTATCTGGATATAAAGTATTGGTATGGTGGCTACCCTGGGTGTATGGGCACTTTCTTTGCTTTATCTGGATATAAAGTATTGGTATGGTGCCTACCCTGGGTGTATGGGCACTTTCTTTGCTTTATCTGGATATAAAGTGTTGGTATGGTGGCTACCCTGGGTGTATGGGCACTTTCTTTGCTTTATCTGGATATAAAGTATTGGTATGGTGCCTACCCTGGGTGTATGGGCACTTTCTTTGCTTTATCTGGATATAAAGTATTGGTATGGTGGCTACCCTGGGTGTATGGGCACTTTCTTTGCTTTATCTGGATATAAAGTATTGGTATGGTGGCTACCCTGGGTGTATGGGCACTTTCTTTGCTTTATCTGGATATAAAGTATTGGTATGGTGGCTACCCTGGGTGTATGGGCACCTTCTTTGCTTTATAAGTGTAGAGCAACGCTGTCCAAGTTAATACATGTAGGGGGCCAATGATATCTCATACAGCATGTTGGAGGGCTGGATTTAATTAAAATGATGAAGTCATAAAGTAAAATCTACGGAGCCTCTGAGCAGACTGGAGGCCATAAAAATCCTTGGGAGGGCCACACACAGGGCACAGTCCTCCAGTTGGACAGCCCTAGTGTAGATAATTGATTTATCAGTGTTCTTCTCTGCCCAGAGGCTCTCAGGAAGACCAGTAGACAAGGTAAAGCTGCCCATACACGCACCGTTAATATCATACGAAACCTTGTTTCATACGATATTTGGTGCGTGTATGGCAAGTCGGTAAGTCGACCGATATCGCAAAAGGCTGCGGATATCGGTTGACTCGCTGATCGGGCAGGTTAAAAGATTTTGATCAGGCACCATAGAAGGCGCCTGAGCAAAATCTGCCTTCAGGGCTGAATTGGCAGAAGGAGGTAGAAATCCTATTGTTTCTACCTCCATATCTGCCGTTTCAGCCCTGAACGATAGTGGCGGATTGAACGATCTTTGGAAGATCGCAAATCGCCACGTGTGTGGCCACCTTTAGCTTCTGGACCTTCATGGATGTAGTTTGTGTTACTTGTGATGCCATTGTACTCATAGGTGAATTTTAATGGAGGTTTGCAGAACCTCTAGCACTTATTTATCCTGCTTTGTGCCGTGGGAGATAAAATGAGCACTACATTTATCCTACAGTGTGTTTGGGGAATTTTATGGATAAAACTGGGGACATTATACATGAAAGTGACCCAATACAAGGTGGCAGAAAAGGGGTTGCAACGGACTGGTCCCCCTTTACTTGGCTGGAGAGAAGCTACTCCGTCCCCTCCAGCACTTTTTAGAGAGGCCCTTATTGGAGAAGCATCCTGCATATTAATAGAACACCCCAACTCCTACCCTAGGGGGACATTTCCATGAAAGGCTGCGGACGTGACACTGTTTTTAGGAACATGATTTCCCTTTGTTTCTGGCTGAACCGGACATGTAAAGATGTGCAATATGCAGGCTGGTCCCACAGGATAGCTGTGTCAGTGAGACTGTGTATAAATAGACAGGCGCATTATAAGGCACATAGTAAGTGGTGCATTAGCGGATGATGCATTTGCCTCCCATTGATTCTGTATGTATCCGACTGATACCGGCAGTAATGCTCTGTGTACAGAAATGTCATTGTGTTTAAGGCTTTGTCAATGCAGTCTATAATGGTCAGGGATTCATTTAGGAATTCACTACATATACGAGTGTAGGGGGACCATCTGCCCCTCTCTCTCTTGCAAGAATCAATACGCAAATGTCATGGCCTGGGGGGGGTTACACTATCATGCAATTGTGACACATGAATAGAATATCCATCTACAACTTGTGGTAGATCTTTCTCTTCTCTAGCTATTGGTGCAACCGGCTATAGAAACCCTGGGAATTACAGGTTACAGGGGACCATTGGCACTCAATGTATGGTCACAAGTACCTGAAGTGTTTCAACCGTGCATGAGTTCTAGTTGCTTGCTACTTAAATTTGTAAAGGAGCCTTTAGGTCTTGTAACCCATAGCAACCAATGAAAGCTAATATCACTAATTGTTGTGGGATGTTATGTGTTTGTGTCAAACCAACCCAATTCTGTATGTGTGTCACTATTGCTCTGTAGGGCGTGGACTACACCTCAATATAAAGCAATAGCATCTTATTAGAACCTGTATCCTGTGACCTTCTGGTCATCTATGTTCCGCCATTTTGTACTTTAGCCAGCATTTAAAACCACTAGGACTAGGGACAGGCAGAAGTGGGGAGCTTGAGACTTACCTCTTCTGTACCCTAGTACTGGCCCTTGTCCCCCAACCACCCAAACCGTGTTGACCTTCCCCCCAACAAGACACTCATGTACGCACACTCGTTTCTGCTTGCTTTTGTGGGGGGGTGGGCAACGTGGACGCCGCATTGCCTAGGGCAGCCAACCAGCTTGGTCTTATGCCGGGCAAAGTATTCCAAGTCAGACAGGGTCTCCTAGGATCCACCAGACCAGCAACTCAATCAACAATTAAATACAGAGTGTTAAATGTAATAGATTAATAGGACTGATGGGACTTGGCTGTTGTCCATTAGGGCTTGAGCCCACCAGTAGATCCTCTGGTTCTCTGCCTCAGGATTTGGATATGAGATATAGCAGCCTAGGGGGTTTGGCCTGGAATTAGAGAACATTTAAGAAAAAAAATTTGGACTTAAAAATGGCCAAAATTGTAAATGTTCTTTAGTGGCTATTGGAAAAGAATCTCCTTGAAGTCTCTCCCCAGAAGAGAATGGTTTGGGTTTGTGTGTGAGCACAACCGCATACGCAGTGCCCTGGGTTCCCCACCCTATCATTACTATAAATTGGTCCCATATAGGCGCTCAGCAAAAATAGAAGATGGTTTGAATGAGGAGCTGATTTTTAATCATATCTGTGTTTACAGAGTGAGCGGAGGGCACAGCGAGTCAGACATAGCCCAGATTAATAACAACCACATGCAATCGAGCAGCTTCTCATCATGTGCGTCTCTTGGCAGGTCTGTGAGTGAGTGAGATGCTCTCTATCTGCACTGTATTGGGTTGGTGTAACACCAGCAGGGAATACGGACATATATATACAAATAATGCCTTGTATTGTGAGATTTATATTGTAAATATACAGTATATTGTGAGTGGGTTCCTAAGCTCAGGTAAGTGCCAGCAGGAGATGGGGGGCTACTGGGGCATCTTCAGGGGCACAGAGCTTCCCGGCTAATGGGCCGTGGGGGCCTCGGGCTGGTACAGAAGCCCAGAACATAATGTTGAGTGTTTCAAGTCAAATTCTTTGTTGAACTATAGTTCCTATTTAAACTCAGACACAAACTGAAATGCCCCAGATGTTGGGACTAGTGTTTTGTCCCCCACCATTTGTGTAGCTTTCTGGGCCTCAGTGCCCCCCTCTGTTTATTTAAATGGGAACCCTTGAGAGAGCTTACTGCACTTTATTGGCAGGGACCTTCATTCCCATTCAAATGGAGACATCAACTCACACCGTTGTCCGTATTTGCCCCCCTAGTTACCCACACTAACAGCCAAATCACTGGCTGCCCCTAATATTCCACCTGACTTTGACTTGGAACCACCAGTAGTGCAGGGGGTGCAATATCACCCGGGCCCATACCTTCTCTGGGCCCATCAGAGCCTTGTGCGCCTGTAAATCCGTCACACAAATTACATTTCAATGGGGGGGGCAGGGGGCCCAGCGGCACATTTAATTTACTTTTCTGCCATTAAAAAGCATTAACCCACGTTCCAAATACTCAGTAACAGAGTAGTGACTAGTCAGGGTTGAACAGGGCTTGTTGGGGGCACAGTGGGCCTGATCATGGGTGGAGCAGATAATGTTTCGAAGTTGGTTCCATCAGACAAGCTTTAGAAACAATTAATGCCAGTTTAACCATCGCGAGCGGACGAATTACAATCCACATGGGTCAGCTGTTTTTGACCGTTGTATTTGTTGCGATTGTGGGAGGAAAATTATAGTGTAAGCTTCTCTGGGACAAGAATAAGCCTTCAGGGCATGCAGAAGCTACTGGCACCATTAGGGACCGCCTGGGTTTCAGAAGGGCTTCCCGGGTCAAAAACTCCAGGTACCATATAAATAATTATTATAACATATAAAGTCCAGTTCCGGACTGGGATTCATAATAGCCCTTCTGCCCCTGCTGCAGGCAACAAGGAACAGTCGCATTATTGCACGTACAGAGGTCGGCGCAAACAACATATTGATTTTCTAATGGGGGTCATTCTGAAGAGCAGGTAAAGACATACGGCCCTTGCAATAAGATTTATTCCTATGTCTAAGTGCTCTGTCTGTCTAAGTGACTGTGCCGCCTCCAACCAAGTCTTTCCCATTATTCATTTATTTGGCTTTCAATAAAATCAAATAAACACTTTGCCATAAT
This sequence comes from Xenopus tropicalis, assembly GCF_000004195.4. NCBI lineage: Eukaryota > Metazoa > Chordata > Amphibia > Anura > Pipidae > Xenopus > Xenopus tropicalis. The sequence continues at coordinate 141,190,078 of NC_030682.2, forward strand.
ATCTTCCCATTAAATAGCATTGATTCTGGTGCAGCTTCTGCTTCATTGCAGAGGTGGGTCACAGCTTAACTACAACTATCAGTATGGAAAGGGCTTAATCACCCCAATGACATAATATTAGTCTGGAACCGGAGTCCATTGGATCCTAGCACATACCATGGTGTAACTATAGAGGAATGGGGGGGGGCTGGACTGCGGGGTCTGCTTCCTCTATAGCCATTTTAATATTTGTAGAGGACCTTTCTAAGATTTGGGGGGCATTCTCGGTACGCCACTAGTGCATTCCATAATCAAACACGGATATGGGAAACTATTATCTACAGACACTCAGAGACCCAACCCCCCTATACTGTTAATGTTGCCCCAGGACCATACAAGCCATAGGGCAGAGATCTATTAACTGTAGAAGTTTGGTGGAATTTATAGAAATTGGCTGCATGGAAAAACTCATTAACTGCCCCCCCCCCCCCCCCCCCGTGTGTAAATGCCCCGAGGAAGGAGCACAACTGTTTGGATGTTATCTGACAACCTACAGCCAAGAGACTGGCAGGGATTCAACATTCTACAAAGCATTTGCATTTCAATCAGACAAATCAGGTTTATTTTTACAGAATGGGATATCTGTGGGCTGTGGGGACAAGTTGGGACATCCTCTCATATACAGAGGGGTCATTCCTAAGCTTTGAGTCTCCGGCGGGCTGTCAGCGATATCGGAAGCTGCTTATATCTTTTCCTACATGGCGGCATGACCCCCGCACACTGCGCAGCTTAACCCCTTCTGCCCAGTGACCAGGAACCGTATTATTATTATTATAATTCTTCTTTATATAGTTCCCTATTCACACACACTATGGTCCAAATTACCTGAGTACCCAGAGGAAAACCACACTTAAACATGGAGAACAACAATGCCTTGGCTGGAATTAAACCTAGAACCCAAGCAGCAATCCCAACCCCTGTACCACTGTGCTACCATGAAGCCTTAGTTATGGCAGAACCCCTCAGTGACTGCTAATATCCTTATCATTTACAGTAGGGGGTACATTATCCCTTATAATACATGAGTGATACTCAGAGTTCCCTGTATAACTCAGCCTGCAGCCTTGTGCCTTTATATGGGCACAGAACCCCTCAGTGACTGCTAATATCCTTATCATTTACAGTAGGGGGTACATTATCCCTTATAATACATGAGTGATACTCAGAGTTCCCTGTATAACTCAGCCTGCAGCCTTGTGCCTTTATATGGGCACAGAACCCCTCAGTGACTGCTAATATCCTTATCATTTACAGTAGGGGGTACATTATCCCTTATAATACATGAGTGATACTCAGAGTTCCCTGTATAACTCAGCCTGCAGCCTTGTGCCTTTATATGGGCACAGAACCCCTCAGTGACTGCTAATATCCTTATCATTTACAGTAGGGGGTACAGTATCCCTTATAATACATGAGTGATACTCAGAGTTCCCTGTATAACTCAGCCTGCAGCCTTGTGCCTTTATATGGGCACAGAACCCCTCAGTGACATCAGAGGGAACCCCCTGACTCAGCTACATTGTAGTATCTCAGCCTGAATGTGTCTCTGGGTTGGGAACCATCTTTACCAGCAGTGTCAGGGGGGTGTCTAACTGAAGTCAGTGGAAGCTGACAGGGCAGTATAGTAGTTTCTCCCCCAGCTAAGATATGCCAGAAGAGAAAATGCCATGTATCAAAGGGGTAATGACTAGCAACCAATGATAATTTTGCTTTCCTTACATTTAATCTACCTGACCGATCAGAGCTTATTCTGGATTGGTTGCCATGGGTTATAGATTAACTACTGGGTGGGGTTATGTGTGCAGTAAAGTGAGATGGCATCAGCAACACTTCATGTCAAGGCTCTTCAAGTGTAATTCCTTCATTTGTTGTAGAACTACAACTCAATACATACATTGAAAGTCCAAGGCTGCTGGGAGTTATTGGCAGTGTGTTTGCCCAGGCATGGCACAGCCCTACTGGCCATAAATCATATATAATTTCAGTTACTTAAAAGCATCAGAAAGTCAAGTATTGATTCTATCTCTATCACTGAGGCAAAGCCAACCCTGGGGTATGAAACTTCACATCATTATCATCATGCAGCCCCTCCACATAAATGTCTCTTGCCTTACTATACACACTATCCAACAGTTATAGACCCTCCCCAGATACCAACTTGCCTTACTATACACACTACCCATTTACTGCTTCGTACCTTCCTTTCAGGGCCAGAGCTAGGGGTAGGCAGTAAAGGTGTGTGTCCGAGATGCAGTGGGGTCCATGGGAAGAGTATCAGTGGGGTGTAAATGGTGGCAGGGGATTGGCCCTTACTATACACACACACAGTCCCAGCAGCTTGTTCTTAGGGTACCATCTTACCCACTTTGTGACTGGATACTGAATCCCCCCCCCACCGTGTGGCTGGTTAGTAACTCATTTAGATGCAGGCACTTAGCTGTGCAGAAACCAGTGCAGTCTGCAGCGTGTAGCTAATTAGCTGCTTATTAGTTATGCAGGGTGGGGGTTCAGTTAAAATGAGGTGCACATTTCCCCCCTATACCTGAATTGTGCGCAATTGCATTCTGGCGGCTACTCTGCGGTGGGGGGTGTTGGTCTGGGGGCCCCCTTGCACTGAGCCCTGGGGCCCCCCCTTGCTGGCAGCAGAGTATTGAAGACGCATGAGACAAAGAATTCGCAGACACAGCTGAGGAAAACAAACATTAACAAATTGTTAATTAAGCAGGATAAGAGGGAGACGGGGAAACGCGATCGGGTTACAGGAGGCTCCGAGCGAGACGGTTCAGCTGCCCCGGTGCATCAAAGGCGATGAGCCCATCCTGAGATCTACATCTCTATCAGCTCCCCGGGGACCCCGATAAAGTGTGAGCTCTTCTTCCTTATCCTGAGATATCTGTGCAACTTAAAGGGCAAATAAACCCCCCAAAACAGCCCAAATGGAAGGAAATGTCATTCCCAGCGAGTTCTGCAGCCATTGCCCTTTCCCATTGGCTTTCAGTCTGCTTATAAATGTAATTGCTATTCTCCCTCTGTGCCTGGCTGCTACATTGTTTCACAAGTCAGAACCTCCAGTGCAGAGAAGAGAAAGGGGCAGGCAGACACTGCTTTCTATAGCCATTGCAAAAAATACAATGAGGCTGAAGGCACCCAAGATGCCCCCCGCACCCCCACGACTCTCTGACAGGTCGATTCTGTTACCCCTACTTGCTTGCCTCCTTTGCTTACCCCTAGTTCCGGCCCTGAAACCCACTACAATGTTTCAAGAGTCGGAACCAGCAGTGTAGAGTAACTGCAACATTAATGGGGTAGTTCACCTTTAAGTTAACTTTTAATATGTTATAGAATGGACAATTCTAAGCAACTTTTCAATTGGTCTTCATTATCTTTTTTTGCTTTTTTGAATTATTAACCTTCTTTGTCTAACTTTTTGCACCTTTTGAAATGGGGGTCACCGACCAAAAAACTATTGTTTTTTTAGACTCCAATTTTACTGTTATTGTTACTTTTTTACAGTTCAGGTCATTTCCTATTTCTATATCAATCTCTCATTCAAACATTTCCCTGGTTGCTAAGGTAATTTGGACCCTAGCAACCAGCTAACTGCTGAAACTCCAAACTGGAAAACTGCTGATCAGATATTTAAAGGGGTAGTTCACCTTTAAAATTAGCTTTTAATATGATGTAGACATTCATATACTGAGAATTTGCAATTGGTCTTCATTTTTTATGGTCTTTCAGTTATTTAGAATTTTGTTCTGCAGCTCTCCATTTGGTATTTTAGCAGCTCTCTGGTTGCTAGGGTCTTATTTACCTTAGCAACCAGGCAGTGGTAAATAGAAAGATAAGTAATAAAAAGTAACAATTACAATAAAACTGTAGCCTCACAGAGCAATAGATTTTTGGCTCAGGTCGGTGACCCCCCCCCCCCCCCATTTGAAAGCTGCAAATTCAAAAACTATAAAAAATAATGAAGACCATTTGCAAAGTTGCTAGGAATAGGGCATTCTATAACATATTAAAAGTTAACTCAAATGTGAACAAGCCTTTTAAGTCTTAGAAGTCTAACCCTCGTCCTGTCTGTGAATGGGCCGGCCCCCCCGCTGGTACAGATACACTCCCGGGGCCCCCCCTCTGCTGTCTCTGTTGTTACACTGATGTGTAAATGAATGGTGATGGGGTTAATTTGTTGGTCTGTTTGTGTTTATACAAGATTGTTGTTCTTTCATGTGCACCGTATCCTATTGGATCCCAGATCTGCCCAATAGGGTTTGTGTTTCCTTGAGATTCTCCAGTGTTGCTTCTAAACTGCAACTCCCACTGGGCTCTCATTTATAATGATCCTTGTCTAATTATATAGGGGGTTTAACTGGGGGTGTATTTATACAGTTCTACTGCCCTAAGCCATTACAGAGGGTGGTACCCCCTAGTTTTTGGGGTAATACTCTGAAATATTGAAATATATCTTCCCACCTACTCTTGCCCCACCCGTCCCCAATTCTACCCCAGGTCCATATTGGAATTAAAAATAGTCCCTGGCATTTCCAGTACACAGAGGCCCAAACAGTCCCCCCAGCCCAATAAATAGTGACTGTCTGTGGCACCTTACAGCCCCCCTGGCATTCCCAGTACCCAGAGGCACAAACAGCCCCCCCCCAGCCCAATAAATAGTGACTGTCTGTGGCACCTTACAGCCCCCCTGGCATTCCCAGTACCCAGAGGCACAAACAGCCCCCCCAGCCCAATAAATAGTGACTGTCTGTGGCACCTTACAGCCCCCCTGGCATTCCCAGTACCCAGAGGCACAAACAGCCCCCCCAGCCCAATAAATAGTGACTGTCTGTGGCACCTTACAGCAGCCCCTCTGGCATTTGCCATTATCCACAGATTGCCAGTCTGGCACTTACCCCAGATCATTAACTTTGCATAATAAGCAAATACGTATAATAAGTTACAAATATATACAATAAAAAAGGAAATAAACTATGCAAATGTATTTGTGGCGGCCAACAGAACCATTTTGTGTGGAGTGTAAGCTAGGTGGCGCCAGAACGTTGTGTAAGAAGAGCTCTAGGAGGTACATTGTGGCGAATGGTGCGCAGTGGGGCAAGGAACGTTTACTGAGCAGGATAGAAATCAACCTTAGCAGGTCAGGACCCCCCCCTTTCATTAATATAGATCTCTGCCTGGGGCTGATACAGAATATTCCATTGTGTGTGTGTTGGTGTATGTATGTGTGTGTGTGTGTATATATATATATATATATATATATATATATATATATATATATATATATAAATATATATATATATAAATTATATGAGAGAGGCTTTTATTCCTGGGCAGAATGAATGGAGATTTGAGAGTGGCCACCCAAATACAGACAACTCCCAGCACCCCCTGACAGCCTTCAGCTTGTAGCTCAACATCTGGAAGTTAGTCTGATCTGAGGACAGGTCTGTAGTATCAGTAGGGGTTGATAGATACCCAGGCCCATCTAGCGGAGAGATTGCATGTTACCCAGGGGCCCATCTAGCGGAGAGATTGCATGTTACCCAGGGGCCCATCTAGCGGAGAGATTGCATGTTACCCAGGGGCCCATCTAGCGGAGAGATTGCATGTTACCCAGGGGCCCATGTAGCACAGAGACTCCATGGTACCTGGGGCCCTCCAGCAGAGAGATAGAAAAATGTCATCTCTCAGTTCTGCCAATAAATGACACCGGGGATCAGATACACGTGTTGTCTGGATCAGCAGCACGCTGTTAGCTTTCTGCCCCTTGCACTTGGGAAAGGGTGCCCCCACCCTGGGAAAAAGTAGGTAGGGTATTAAGTTTGGCTTTCTGCCCCTTGCACTTATTCACTAATTATCCCACTTTTCATATAAGGGCAAGTGTGCCCCCACCCTAGGAAAGAGTGGGTAGGGTATTAAGTTTGGAAATAAAGACCATAAATCAATAGGCTGACCCTGAGCTCCCACAGACGTCTTGCAATGCTGGGGGGCAGCAACCCCTCTGTCCTGCGAGAGTGAACATCTTGGGGAATGCGTGACGCAGCTGCTGCGGAACCTGTTGGAAAGCACAGGTGATGTTTTACGGCTACACTGACACAATTCGGCATTCAGGGGCTGTTTCACTAATGGTCTGTGTAACGCGCACCAGATGCATCACTATGGTCACAGTGCATGGATGTGAGGGAACCTTGAGTATGTACCCCCTACTGTAAATCATAAGGATATTAGAAGCCACTGAGGGGTTCTGTGCCCATATAAAGGCACAAGGCTGCAGGCTGAGTTATACAGGGAACTCTGAGTATCACTCATGTATTATAAGGGATAATGTACCCCCTACTGTAAATGATAAGGATATTAGCAGTCACTGAGGGGTTCTGTGCCCATATAAAGGCACAAGGCTGCAGGCTGAGTTATACAGGGAACTCTGAGTATCACTCATGTATTATAAGGGATAATGTACCCCCTACTGTAAGTTATAAGGATATTGAGATTTCTGTAACTACTATAAAGCCCGAGATCCATTTTACTGGTTCTGTGTGACTTTTTATTGCTCTAATGATTAAATGAGAGTTGGGAAAGTGTTGCACTGTGTAAGGCGCCACAAAGACGGATTTTCTATTCTATAAATGCAGTGTAAATACCGGCTATAAGGTATTATCCTTGCAACAGATGTGTTTTTGTGCACGGTTCTAGGGCTCATTTGCACAAACGTTTGGATTTCCTGCGTGAGCCCCCGATTCGAATCACTTTCTTATGAAATTTTTCTTTGGTAATAAATGACTGCGCAGTATGGGAATCTTTAGGATACAGTGTGACGGATGAATGATACGGTTTCCATTCTTCCCGGCAACAGCTGAGGGGCTGGAAAATCCAAATCCATATCTGCTTGTGAATGTGCCCTTTTATTTCACATGGGCTCAACATTTCCTTCTCTCCCCCCCCCCCCTCTTTGTTTAATACTTGTTTAGGAGTGTAATTTGGAAAGGGGCCCGGAATGATAATCCGGGAGCTTTAGCAGCCATTCTCTTTACCCTAAATTACCTTAGTCATGATGTGAGGCCCTCCGCTCGGCAGTCACTCATTACAATGCTCAGAAGAGTTGAGGCAAGGCAAGGGAAGGCTTTCAACAATGCCAAACCCCCACCCATCACCCTTTATCCTTTAACAGTTTTTTTTCTTTGGGTCAGTAGAGGGCGCTGTTGATTCACTCAAGCCTAAACTATGGGAACAGTCAACTCAGCAGAGGAAACAGTGAGGTTTTTTTCTATCACATAGTAAAGTATTTCTGCTCCCAGGGTGTCTGATCAGCTGCATCTCTCTATATATTTATATATACCCACATACTGAGCCTCCGGGGAAAATAAATAGCAACAGATACTTGAGTTGTAGCACACTGTTGAATGAAGCCCTGGGAGATCTATATATAAATGCGTGCATATCTAGATATATATCAGGATGTTCTTGCTTGCTTAGTCCATTCTCTCTCTGTCATTTAAAGCAGAACAAATGAGTGTGGTTTGAGCCATTTCCTGTACATGAATTAGAGGCGCATGAATGAAGTTCTACTATGAGGCCAGAGAATACGGCTGTAGCCATTAGTTCATTAACAGACTTTTTCTAATGAGGAGTTGAACCTCTCCATGCACCGTAGAGAAATGTAGCCCCCACTCATGTTCTGAGTCAGCAGGGGGGTAACTATATTGGAAGCTAAGGGGGGCAAGAGGTATAGAGGGGGGCCTGTTGGTGAGGAGGGCAGGAGGTAGAGGGGGTCCTGATGGGTGTGGGGGCAGGAGGTATAGAGGGCCCCTGCTGGGGAGGGGGAAGGAGGTATAGAGGGCCCCTGCTGGGAAGGGGGGGGGGGTAGGAGGTATAGAGGGCCCCTGCTGGGAAGGGGGGGTATTAGGTATAGAGGGGCCCCTGCTGAGAAGGGGGGGTAGGAGGTATAGAGGGGCCCCTGCTGAGAAGGGGGGGTAGGAGGTATAGAGGGCCCCCTGCTGGGGAGGGGGGCAGGAGGTATAGAGGGCCCTGCTGGGAAGGGGGGGTAGGAGGTATAGAGGGCCCCTGCTGGGGAGGGGGGCAGGAGGTATAGAGGGCCCCTGCTGGGAAGGGGGGGTAGGAGGTATAGAGGGCCCCTGCTGGGAAGGGGGGATAGGAGGTATAGAGGGGCCCTGCTGGGAAGGGGGGTAGGAGGTATAGAGGGCCCCTGCTGAGAAGGGGGGGGCAGGAGGTATAGAGGGCCCCTGCTGGGAAGGGGGGGTAGGAGGTATAGAGGGCCCCTGCTGGGAAGGGGGGGCAGGAGGTATAGAGGGCCCCTGCTGGGAAGGGGGGGTAGGAGGTATAGAGGGCCCCTGCTGGGAAGGGGGGGTAGGAGGTATAGAGGGCCCCTGCTGGGAAGGGGGGGTAGGAGGTATAGAGGGCCCCTGCTGGGAATGGGGGGGTAGGAGGTATAGGGGGGCAGGAGGTATAGGTGGTGCACCTAAACAATATGTTTATGCCAAATCTCCTAGAGGGCCCCTAAAATGAGTTTCTGTTGGGCCAAGTTCTGTAATGTAATCAGGTTCTGAGCAGTAATAAGGCATACAGGCAGGTTATGTGGCTCCCAATATAATGACTGGGATAGGGGCCTTAGATTGTAAGCTCTACAGGGGCAGGGACTAATGTATAACAATATAAAGTCTGTTCTGTCTCTCCCCCTCTATACCTAGCAGACCCCCCACCGCCACCCCTCTACCATAACAATGGAATGCTTAGGGGCAAGGTGCACATTATAGAGTTAAGTGCACATTACAGGGGATTTCCTTCTCCTCCTGCTGTTTGTGTCCCATTATTTAATTTTCTTCCTTTTATTTCCCAGTAACCTGAGCTGCTGAGCAGGATAAGGTGAAGGTGTCAGGGTGCAGCGCAGAGGGAAAGTGGCGGCTGCAGGAAGGCTCTATCTGGCACCTCCTCGGTGTTTCTTAGAAATGCCATTGGGCTGCTCTGTGCTGCTGAGAATCCAGTGAAAGCTGGGGAGGAGGAAGCCACTGACACAGCACATTCAGCCGCTCTCTCTCTCCCTCTCTGGGGCCCCATAGGGTGGCCCTGCTGGAGGCCCCTTTATACTGACTGTAGCGCTCTTGCTGAACTGAAAGCCTCTGTGTGAGCAGAGAATCCCCCGGGGGCCCTACCTGCCAGCTCCTCTCATGCTAAGTCAGTAGTCTGTACTTTATTTTCCCACAATCCTCAGTCTGCCAGTTGTACCAGGGCCCCTCCAGTCAGACTGAATATCTTCTTTTGTACCTGTGTCACAAAAATCTGTTAATATAGGTTCTAACAATGTTGTAATTTGATTAAAGGGGAACTATACCCAAATAAAACAGTTTTGCTTCATAATATGCTTAGAAACAGCTTTCCAATACACATTCATTTCCAATGAAGCAATGCCAATGTGGGAAGCTGCTTAGAATGACATCTTATTTCATTGTACAGAAAGCAAAAAAAGGGTGAATTTCCCCTTTAGTTTTCTCTCACACTCCCCCATTGCCCAGCAGCTGCCACTTGGGCTCTATAGACTCTGAGGGGAAAATGTAGAGAGGGTTGAAAGCAGCCTGTAGCCGACTGCATTACTATTGAGGCATGGGGGGGTGCCCGGCTGGTACGGGCATTACTATTAGAAAGAAATGGGCGCTGTAGTAGGCAAGAGGCTTCTGATTCTGCCTCATGGAAAGAAAAGCAATTGATGTCGAAAGAGTTAAATGTCAGAAGGAGCAGGGAAGAGTTAAATCCCGCAGTAGTGCGCTCACCCCGCCCCTCTCCCTTGTACCTTACTCTGATCCTAGTAGAAAACCACACACAGCGCTTAGAAGGACAGATGCGTAGGCCCCGCCCCGGCCCCGCCCCCGTATGAGTTCCATAGAGAAAAGCCTCTCAGTGTACGAGTGCGCCCATTTGGCGGGAGAGCCGGCGCTATATAAGGCTGAGTTGCAGCTTTTTCAGTGCCAGTCTGTGTGCGGGGAGCGAGTGGGGAAGCTTGTGGTCCGGCTGCTGCTGCTATTACTGCAGGAGGAGGAGTGGGAATCGCAGCGACATTGAAAGCCCCGCCGGCTCTGAGAGAGAAGGGAGAGGCACGACAGCCTGTGGATTTACAAGCGCTACAGCTTCATTATTCGGACTATTGGAAGTGTATCCCGGCATTGCTTGGGTAAGGATCCGGCTCTCCCTATGGTTACCGGCTGCCTCCATGGTTCCTAGCTGTCAGTGGATTGTTCTGGGCAGTCCCCGCATGGAATGGGCTGGGTTCTGCCGCTCTCTGTCTCCTGCATGGAAGGGGCAGGATTTCTCACTTTCTATGGAATGTTCTTGCCTTTTGCTGGAAGGAGACGTGGAGCTGCTATATGGGTGCTGCCATGTCGATTCCCCCTTAGGGAAGGGCATTAACCCTCATTCTGATGGGGGGAGGATATTGGATACACTGAATGCATTGATATCAAGGGGTGTCTGCCTGGCAGCCCCTACAGCTGCTATTGAATTGCAGCAACAGCTGGAGGGTTTGCCAGTTGGACATGCCTGATATGTGTGAATCCGTCCACCTTGGATGAGAGGTGGTATCTTCCTGTCAGGGGCCCCCTTTCTTTCTGTAAGTCCAGCCCTGCCCATCCCTGGGTGCCCCCTAATCCACCTACACGGAGCTGTAGGAGTGGCGTGTCCCCGCCTGGCTCTGGATGTGCCACATTGGGATTCTGCAGACCTGTCCACCCCTTCATCTGCTAAAGGGGGGGGGCAGTCTGATACGATTAAGGATTTTGACACTTTTTTTATGGATACAATAACCATTTTAATGGCAGCAGGCTTTTACTACGAATCCCAGAATCCCCTGACAGCCAACAGTTTTAGGACAACCTGTGGCTCTTCCAGCTGCTGCCGAACTACAACTGCCAGGACGGTCGGAACAGCTGTAGTTCAGGAGCAGCTGGAGAGCGCAGGTTGTGCCGGTTATGGGTTTAAAGGTCTCTGCAGGAAAGGTATTTAAACCATGTGTAATAGCAGTTGTGCCCTCCCTCTTGTGCTTGAGCGTTGCTATAATGCCTGCTCTGTTCTTCTTGCAGGAGACCACTCGGAGGGGAGGAAGGATGCCTCTTAATGCCAATTTCCCCAGCAAGAACTACGACTACGACTATGACTTGCAGCCCTGCTTCTTCTTTCTGGAGGAGGAGAACTTCTACCACCAGCAAAGCCGACTGCAGCCGCCGGCCCCCAGTGAGGACATCTGGAAGAAGTTTGAGCTGCTCCCCACCCCACCCCTGTCACCCAGCCGCAGATCCAGCCAGTCCAGCCTTTTCCCCTCTACGGCTGATCAGCTGGAGATGGTGACCGAATTCCTGGGAGGGGACATGGTCAACCAGAGCTTTATCTGCGAGGCGGACGATGAAGCCTTGCTGAAGTCTATCGTCATACAGGACTGTATGTGGAGCGGCTTCTCGGCGGCAGCCAAGCTTGAGAAAGTGGTATCTGAGAAGCTGGCATCCTACCAGGCTTCTAGGAAAGAGAGTGCTCTGTCTTCTTCTCAGTGCCAGAGTCCACCAGAGCAGAGCCCACTTAAGTCTCCTTCATGCCATGGGAGCCTCAGTCTCGGAGGGACTCGGAGCAGCCATGGATTCCTCCAGGACCCCAGCTCGGATTGTGTTGACCCTTCGGTGGTTTTCCCATACCCTCTGAATGACAGCATTTCCAACGCCAGCTCACCTTGCCAAGACCTCATGTTGGAAACGCCACCGATCAGCAGCAACAGCAGCAGCAGTGAATCAGGTAAGCTGACATATTCTTTTACTCAACCCCCTCCCTTTTTTTTTTTTTTTTTTGTTCTGTTGCCTCTCCCTGCCTTGGTGGCAAATGACCAGCAGATTTAGTGAGTTGCATGTGTTAATCTGTCAGGGTTTTCCCCCCCTCCCTAACGAACTGTCATAGCTCAGTGAAAGTTGCCCTTATCTCAGTGAAATGCTGGGAGATCTGCAGCATTGCAGTAGGTGGGTGGGGCTCTGCTAGTCAGGAGAGAGGTTCAAGGCAGGACTGTGTGGGTAAGCAGACGCCAAATGCTTTCTAAGAACTGCTCTTGCCCCCCCCCACCCCACGTTTTCTTTAATTAACACTGCAGTGTGAAGCCCCCCTTGCACATATAAAGCAATACATGCTCTTTGACCTGCTGCTTCTTCAATGCTATTGAAACAAATGCTTGTTTAACGTTGAAATCTGTAGAAGCCCACAATAAATGTCTATTTCTCTTATTTTAGAAGAGGAACCGGAAGACGAGGATGAAGACTGTGATGAGGAAGAAGAGATTGATGTTGTCACGGTGGAAAAAAGGCAGACGGCATCCAAGCGAATGGAATCCAGCTCTCACTCGCAGCCATCTAGACCCCACCACAGCCCATTAGTTCTGAAGAGGTGTCACGTTCCCATTCACCAACACAACTACGCAGCGTCCCCCTCAACCAAAGTGGACTATGTTTCTTCCAAGAGGGCGAAGCTAGAAAGCAACGCCAGGGTCCTCAAACAGATCAGCAATAACCGCAAGTGCAGCAGTCCCAGGTCCTCTGATTCCGAAGAGAACGACAAGAGGCGGACACACAACGTTTTAGAGCGTCAGAGGCGGAACGAGCTCAAGTTGAGCTTCTTCGCCCTGCGCGACCAGGTACCGGAGGTGGCCAATAACGAGAAGGCGCCCAAAGTCGTCATCCTCAAAAAGGCAACAGAATACGTCGTTTCTATGCAGGAGGATGAGCGACGGCTCATACGGGAAACAGAACAGTTAAAGTACAGGAGAGAGCAGTTAAAACAGAGACTGCAACAGCTAAGGAACTTGGTTGTCTAAATAACAAACTCTTTATTTACACTTTATAAACTGTGACAGTCTATATCAAGGTTGTCTCTTCCTCGAGACCTACTACAAAACTGATTTTGTAGAACACGGACAACTGCATGCAGATGATTTCACAACTACACAACCTTGGCATGGTCTCAGATTCTGCCAGCACCTTAAAACTGCCTCAATACTGGGATTTGGGTATTATGGGACTGTTTTGTTTTTTTTTTTTTGTTTTCCTGCTTGAGGGGTATATTTGCCAACTTTTTGTTGTTATTGTTGTTTTACAACCTTTGTATTTAAAACATTTATTTTTCTTATAAACAAACAAATTCCTGAAGTTTGGCTCTAAATAGCTTAAATATATACATCATCGCTGACTCATCTATAATATCATTAATAGATCGTTATAGAAATTATTGTATTCACTTCTCTAACAGCTATGGCGCAAGAAAAAAAAAAAAGTGCAAAACTTTGGTGTTTTGCTGCCATGACGCATTTAATGAACTTTTTATGTTTTCGTTTATTTAAAAAAAAAAAACATTTATCTTCGAGTTTCATTTGGATAATTCTGTATTGGAGCTAGTTGTACCAGTTTCTGAAGAACTGATGAAGAAGGCACTGACCAACATGTATCTAAAAAATGCTAAAAGTACATAATATTATCCCATCCCCTGTATCCTCGTCATATGAAAAACCCTCTAACCTGCTGGCTGCTCAAGGCGTCCTGTTGTAGCGGCAGGGTAGTGGTCTTTCCTAGCAACACAGACGCGGTCTGCTGTTTCTATATTGATTCTCTTAAAGATATTATAACATGCTGGTCTGAAAAATTCATCATTTGTTTGGCTTGTTTTACTTAAGATGAAACTATTCAGATGGGGCTCCAACATCCCATAATGATATAGTGACTTTTAACATGGCAAGCTGTTTGGAATAAGCTTCAGAAAATAAAAATCAAGTTAAAAAAATAAACACAAAATCCTGTTGCATCGTTTGCTTTTTCTTACAATGTACCATATATAGTGAGTAATGTACCCCCTATTGTAACATATAAGGATATTGTAAGTCACCAAGGAGTTCCCTGACCATCTAAGCAACACGTCATGGAGCTCCAGGGTGGCTTATAATATAGTAAATAAACTACCCCCTATTGTAAAATATAGGAACTAATATCCTCAGGGAGTACTTTATTGTAATATACAAGTTTTAGTGAGTCATGTGACAAATTACATCACTAAGCACAGTTTATAAGGATATAATTTACAGTTTGGTCTCATAGGGAAATGACCAAACTGTATATTGACATATTTTACAGCAAGGGGGTGCTTTTTACTATAATACAAGTTTCACTGAGTCATGTGATACAATTTACACCACTAAGCAGCAATTATAACTGATGACTTCACTAAGCATCGGGTAGGGGAGAGTGATTGTGGCATCATAGCTCTTGTGACGTCACTCATTTGCAAGGATATCGTAGGGAGGACTGGTTCCATGCTACACAATGTAGTACTTTGTAGGAACGCCTACCTAATTTACAGTTTATGATAAAAGGGCTGGATTATCCCATTCAGTACATAGAGAAGGGCCTGAAGAGTTTAGTAGTTGGAGATATCCCGTTACATAGGATGACTGAGAAAGTCAGCTGCTTTTGACTTTTGGACCACTTGGCAACTTTTCTCCAACAGATGGAACTCTGCTGATGTAATCTGTAACAAGCAAGGTCTGTCCTACAGCTCAGGGGGAGGGGGGCATATGAACGGAATGGGTTACATACTGGACCACAATGTTTGTATCCACCTTTTTTTAGGTATAATAGATAGTATAAAATACTTGCATTACATAATACCATACAGAAGGGAATTAACGAGTATTAAGGAATCTGTAAATGCCAGCATTACATTAGTTAACACAGCTGAGGCTTGTGGTTCTTCAGCACCTCACACGGGGACATATTTTATGAGCTTATAATACAGTTGCTTTATGGCTGTGGTGTTTAATTTGTGTTTCCAGCTGTTGCTCAAATAAAAACTCCCAATGACAGCCATAGGCCTGGGCCAGTTTAACTTTAGGTTCAGCTACTACAGAGTCTCCAGTAATGTGTAGTACAAATATTCTTGGAGGTTGCATTTGATTCCCATGTCGGCCCCAGAAACTCAGACCCAATCCAATTTCATCAATCAATCCAATTTCACAAGAGTCCAAGTTTCAGTGACTCAGGGTTTTTTTGGGTGTATAAATCAATATCTGTCACTAGGGTAGCCCCACCTGTTGCCTTGACATTAGACCTTGAACACATAGACTATGGGTGGTCTTGGAGGACTGTAGAAGGATTTTCAGCTATATTTATGTGCTTTTAATTCATTAATGAGATGGCACTGGAAATAAATCATGCAATATCCCCCTGAAATATCTATGACTGGGTCATGGCATTATACATCATATAAGTCTTGGCAACTGCTTGGTTTGTAACATACTTTCCCTACCTGTCAGCTTCTGAAAGCCACAAATGTGTCTGGGAGTCATTCACAATGTAACATGAATTTACAGTGGGCCAATTGAATGTAAAAAGGTGTGATCCACTCATATGGCGAGGTTGCCAAATGAGCGGATCGTCTCCTGATATGGTGGGTGATAGGCTAATTCGATCATTTGGCCCAATTAAAACAGTGGGTATATAGGAGTTGATGTGGCCCCCAATCCAACAAGAAAATCAAACCTTCCCAGTTGAGAACTGGCCAATTTTAGGCCTGATATCGGTTGGGTAGGCCATACAGGAGCAGAATTGGCAGCTGAAATCTGCCCATGTATGGCGACCCTAAGGACCAAACACTGATAATGTTATTGTAGGGTGGGGCTGGTAAGGGCCCTTTTTAGCTATGTATCTGCCATTTGGCCATAGTTCCAAGATCAAGTACAGCAAAACCTAATCCAAATTGGGATTTCCCCCACCCTAAATCTCACCTAAGATGGGCTTTCAGTCTTCCTTTCCAAATCTCACCCTAATTAGCCTTGAGGTTGAGCTCCCTTGCCAATTATGCAAGCTCCCCTGAGGGAAGGCAGCCAAATAGAATTGTAATAGGGACATCACCAGTTTGTGTTTGACACAAGGCCTTGCCTGAGGCACAATGCATTCCACTCTTTGAAAAGCTGCTACATTTAAATAGCCAGCAAATGAGGCTTGATTGATAAGCTACCTCTAAGGTGACTCATGTACATATATGTGTAGGAGGGTGAGATAAACAGATACACTAATCACTGAGGAAAATCCAGTTCCCTTCCCAGTCAGTTCCATGTGTCCTTAGGCAACTTATTTTATTTGCATGGGTCTCAGACACCAAAAATCCATTGGGAAACGAGAAGGAGACCACATACAGTAATAACTTTATGGTTGAGGAGGTCTTACCGTTCACTTTTAACTCAGGAATAAGGTAAGCTGCTCTTGGAACGCTGCTGCTGATGTCCTACTCGGCCCAATTGCAGGTTCTGGAGCTGCCTGAAGCCCTGGACAATGGGCCACTGCCAACCAGTAACCGACAAGGTAGACAACTGCCAACTAGAGACATGTTGATTTCACTGAGAAGCTGCTATCCAGATTATCGAGCGGAATCCACAAATTCTATTGTCATTTTGCAATTGATGTTTATTCTTCTAATTATAGGTATGGGATCTATTATCCAGAGAGCTCTGAAATTCAAGAATGCTAATTTCCACGAAGTCCTAATTACAGTTAAATATTTCCTTGCTTGATCAGAGGTCGGGCAATTAGCAAGTCAATGACTTACCTTAAGGCTACTGGTACATGGGATGTATTCTCTGCCTTTGTATTGAATTCAGTGGAATGACACCCAAACTGCCCTTGCTTCCCGCATTGACTCCAATGGAAATTGTCTATCGCCACTGAAAAACATACACAATAACATTTTTGAGCTTAGATATCTAACTACATAGATGGGATCGGGCGCTTCCATAGTTAGTTACATAGTTACATAGGGTTGAAAAAAGTCCAGAGTCAATCAAGTTCAACCCATCCAAGTAAACCCAGCACCCACACCCTATACTTACCTATCTATACACTCACATACAGACCCATACTGACCTATCTATCCACTCACATACAGACCCATACTGACCTATCTATCCACTCACATACAGACCCACACTGACCTATCTATACACTCACATACAGACCCATACTGACCTATCTATCCACTCACATACAGACCCATACTGACCTATCCACTCACATACAGACCCATACTGACCTATCTATCCACTCACATACAGACCCATACTGACCTATCTATCCACTCACATACAGACCCATACTGACCTATCCACTCACATACAGACCCATATTGACCTATCTATCCACTCACATACAGACCCATACTGACCTATCTATCCACTCACATACAGACCCACACTGACCTATCTATACACTCACATACAGACCCATACTGACCTATCTATCCACTCACATACAGACCCATACTGACCTATCCACTCACATACAGACCCATACTGACCTATCTATCCACTCACATACAGACCCATATTGACCTATCTATCCACTCACATACAGACCCATACTGACCTATCTATCCACTCACATACAAACCCATACTGACCTATCTATACACTCACATACAGACCCATACTGACCTATCTATCCACTCACATACAGACCCATACTGACCTATCTATCCACTCACATACAAACCCATACTGACCTATCCACTCACATACAGACCCATACTGACCTATCTATACACTCACATACAGACCCATACTGACCTATCTATCCACTCACATACAGACCCATACTGACCTATCTATCCACTCACATACAAACCCATACTGACCTATCCACTCACATACAGACCCATACTGACCTATCTATCCACTCACATACAGACCCATACTGACCTATCTATCCACTCACATACAGACCCATACTGACCTATCTATACACTCACATACAGACCCACACTGACCTATCCACTCACATACAGACCCATACTGACCTATCTATACACTCACATACAGACCCACACTGACCTATCCACTCACATACAGACCCATACTGACCTATCTATCCACTCACATACAGACCCATACTGACCTATCCACTCACATACAGACCCACACTGACCTATCTATCCACTCACATACAGACCCACACTGACCTATCTATCCACTCACATACAGACCCACACTGACCTATCTATCCACTCACATACAGACCCATACTGACCTATCCACTCACATACATACCCATACTGACCTATCTATCCACTCACATACAGACCCACACTGACCTATCTATCCACTCACATACAGACCCACACTGACCTATCCACTCACATACATACCCATACTGACCTATCTATCCACTCACATACAGACCCATACTGACCTATCTATCCACTCACATACAGACCCACACTGACCTATCCACTCACATACATACCCATACTGACCTATCTATCCACTCACATACAGACCCACACTGACCTATCTATCCACTCACATACAGACCCATACTGACCTATCCACTCACATACAGACCCACACTGACCTATCTATCCACTCACATACAGACCCACACTGACCTATCTATCCACTCACATACAGACCCACACTGACCTATCTATCCACTCACATACAGACCCACACTGACCTATCTATCCACTCACATACAGACCCATACTGACCTATCCACTCACATACATACCCATACTGACCTATCTATCCACTCACATACAGACCCACACTGACCTATCTATCCACTCACATACAGACCCACACTGACCTATCCACTCACATACAGACCCATACTGACCTATCTATCCACTCACATACAGACTCATACTGACCTATCTATCCACTCACATACAGACCCATACTGACCTATCTATACACTCACATACAGACCCATACTGACCTACCTATCCACTCACATACAGACCCACACTGACCTATCTATCTACTCACATACAGACCCATACTGACCTATCTATACACTCACATACAGACCCATACTGACCTATCTATCCACTCACATACAGACCCACACTGACCTATCTATCCACTCACATACAGACCCATACTGACCTATCTATCCACTCACATACAGACCCACACTGACCTATCTATACACTCACATACAGACCCATACTGACCTATCTATCCACTCACATACAGACCCATACTGACCTATCCACTCACATACAGACCCATACTGACCTATCCACTCACATACAGACCCATACTGACCTATCCACTCACATACAGACCCACACTGACCTATCCACTCACATACAGACCCATACTGACCTATCTATCCACTCACATACAGACCCATACTGACCTATCCACTCACATACAGACCCATACTGACCTACCTATCCACTCACATACAGACCCACACTGACCTATCTATCCATTCACATACAGACCCACACTGACCTATCTATCCACTCACATACAGACCCATACTGACCTATCTATCCACTCACATACAGACCCACACTGACCTATCTATCCACTCACATACAGACCCACACTGACCTATCTATCCACTCACATACAGACCCACACTGACCTATCTATCCACTCACATACAGACCCACACTGACCTATCTATCCACTCACATACAGACCCACACTGACCTATCTATCCACTCACATACAGACCCACACTGACCTATCTACCCACTCACATACAGACCCATACTGACCTATCTATCCACTCACATACAGACCCATACTGACCTATCTATCCACTCACATACATAAACTATATATACAACCACTAATACTAACTGTAGATATTAGTACCAGAATAGCCTTCTCAGCTAGCTTCCATGCTGGCTGAGAAAATGTCCTGCCAGCCATTAGTCTAAAGGGAATCCTATAGAACACACAACCAAATTCTACACACTTCAAGCTAATTGAATAGGAAGGATAGGGAACAGAGAGCACATAAAAAGTACAGAAGTAGGCAACATAATTAATGAAGACTGCAAGGGCTGCCATTCATTCATTCTCACAAATAAAAAGGTAAAATTGCCTCTATGAATAGAAATGAGTGAGAGTGAGATACACACAAGGAGGGCATTGAGGATGGAAATACATTCTAGCCCTTTCCTCTTTGAAGTGCGGTTTTTGGGAGGCGCGCCAAGCATTAACATCATATTCCGAGGAGCTGCTCATGACTAAGTGAAAGATAACAGTTGATGGGGCATAATACTGAATCAGAAATATTTTCTCTAGTGTCAGGCAAGCGTTTTGATTTACCGTATGTGTTCTCAATACATTCCAGGAATAGTCTGTGAAAAAAAAATGCATTTTTAACAAGGGAGCGCTTTCATATCATTACCTGGGCCAAGAAAAGCACTCGCCCATTACGTCACTTGGAAATCATTACATTCACAAGAGACTGCTAGAGCGCTGCTGTGCATGTCTAGAAGTAATAGCCATGCTGTTAGATAGAAAGGCAAAGCAAGACTGGATCAACCCTAAATTATATTCACTTTATACCCCATCATTATTCATAAAGGACTCGCTTCAGTTAGATTTAATGATTGGCTGCTTTATTTGGCTACTGTGATTGGCTATTCCTTTCAGACAAAACTGTCCGCCAGCGATTTTGATGTGAGCTTCTTTATTAATAAAGGTCGCCTTGCCAGTAGAGAAATTGGTTCAAACCCAAAAACAAGACTCAGTCAACCCCAAGTCTGTAAATGGATTCTACCATCCTGTTTACAAAAATATTTGGAAATAATGGAATAACTTAGAACTACAAACCGTAAAAGTTATTTTTTAAATACAGCTTTTTACTATTATAGGCTTTATATATTGATCTGGTGGCTCACAGGCCTGATGCAGCCTCGAAGGGATTTTATGGCTCCCTACTCTGCCCCAGGAATCTATAGATTTTTTTTGTCTGCCATCAACTTTAATACAACCAGACCTACGGTCTATCATTGGCTCACTATATAGGAAATGCTGGACAAGTCTGATGTATGATATGATATGTGGCGCTAAATTTCCCAAAAGAAGTGATGGTAACCTTGGCAGGGGAGCTTATACTTTAGATGACTGCTAGAGTCTTGCTAGAGTTAGGGCTTGGGCTTAAGGTGGCCATACATGTTAAGATCCGCTCGCTTGGCAAGGTCTCCAAGCGGGCGGATCTTCTCCCGATATCCCCACCTATGGGTGGGCGATATGGGGCAAACGTAGGTTAATTCGATCGTTTGGCCCTGGTTGAAGTCAGTTCAGGGACCGCATCAACAAGCCGATGCGGTCCCTGATCCGACGAAATCTTTTAACCTGCCCAATCGATATCTGCCCGATTTCAGGCCAGATATCGGTCGTGCATGCCCCTCATTCCTGCCCCTACACGGGGGAATCGGTCCAAAGGACAATTGACCCGTGTATGGCCACCTTTAGGGCTTGCTAGAGTTTGAGTTTTCATTGGTATCTGACCGAGTCTTATTGGATCAGGAAGCCAAGTCACAATTGTACCCGTAACATTTAAAGTGTCCCTGCATACCTAGACTTGGTTGTAGAAGTCTATCTATCCATCTGTGCATGTGTGGCACTGAACCAGGTATTAAATGACCACCTTATTACGAAACCTGGTTTCATACGATATTCGGTGCGTATATGGCGGCAGAAGGCTGCGGATTTCGCTTGACTCGTCGATCGGCCAGGTTAAAAGATTTTCATTGGGCGCCATTAAAAGTCGCCCAAGCAAAATCTACGTTCAAGGCTGAATCGCCAGGTGGAGGTCGAATTTCTATTGTTTCTGCCTCCATATCTTCCGATTCAGCTCTGAACGTCATGGGAGGGTGGGAATAATCTTTCCAATGGTCGTACGAAAGATCAGAATTGGTACGTGTATGGCCACCTTTAGCCTAATGGAACTGCATTGAGAAGTCAGTTGGTTCAACTAATGAACTGGACAGAAATGTTGTGGCCAAAACCCTAAAACCAGTGGCCAGATATAACTTATGTATTTAATATATGCTATACAAACAAAAATACTAATAATATTAATTGTGAAGCATGTTGTAATGCTACAACCAATATGGGGGGGGGGTTGTAAACACAGAATAGAATAAGGGCACTCCGACTGTAGATATCTGGTGAGAATGAAATCCGAGGAATGTTGTGTTATCACAGTCCCATTGTGGTTGTAGCAAATCTAAACCAGCACATTACTGAGCAATCTCGTGTGAAAGTTGTATAAATAAGTTTAGACTGGAACTGAAAGACTTGTTCATTTAAAGGGAATGCATATCCTGTGCCCATCCCCCAGCAAAAAACAGCAAGTTACTCTTAAAAGACAACTAAAGCCCCCACCTAATCCGTGTCATCAAACAATACCCCTATTATTCCCAGTACTTGGGCACAATTGGCTTGGGAGTTTCATATGAAATCTGTAAGTGTTTGGGCACCAATCAGTCAGTTGAGGGTTCCAGTGGATGAAGTCCCCAAACTGCCCTGCAAGTTTTCTAATATCGTATGCACAAAGGCTAAGTCACTAAATAAGTCACTGAATTCCAACACATGAAAAGAATTTGTGATTGAGAAGACTCTCTCTTCCTTTGTATGCAGAGAAGAAGGACATTTCCATGGAATATAGTAAAGCTAAAGCACATAGCCAGGTAGGGACTTTGCTGATCTCCTACATGCCTGTTTTGCCCTTATTGGGGCTCCACATTGAAGACCATTGTTTTCTGAAGAGCATTGATCCAGAGGACCTTTCAGTACAATAATAAGTCCCAATATGGATGAAAGTGGTCTGTAGTTGAGATCTGATCAGCACCAAACCCAGCAGTTAAGGTCCCCATACACTTAAAGATCCGCTCGCCTGGTGAGGTCGCCAAGCGAGCGGATCTTCTCCCGATATCCCCACCTACGGGTGGGCGATATCGGGGGAATTTAGACTAATTTAAATTATAACGACTGGAATAGGCACAGTCGGTTCGGGGACCGCATCAACGAGCCAATGCGGTCCCCGATCTGATTGAATTTTTTAACCTGCCCAATCGGTATCTGGCCGATTTCAGGCCAGATATCGGTCGGGCAGGCCAGTCGTTGTTTCCCCTACATGGCCCGATAAGCTGCCGAATCGGTACATGGGACCGATATTGGCAGCTACAATTGGCCCGTGTATGGCCACCTTTAATCTTAGCCCATATGTTATTCCACAAGCATGGCTTTCACAATTTCAGGATTCTGAGGACTCAACTTGGGTTCCTTCCAAGGATTTCCCCTGCTTTATACAATTTATGGCCAGCTTTAGACTACCAGAGCTGTCAACTAAACTCACACCATTAAGGTGGTAATGGTGCAATACTGAATTTTTTAAAACCTAATTGCCCTGACTCTAAATGGTAGCATGAAATAAGGTCTCAAATATGCTCTGAGTGGATCATTATCACCATAATGACACGGGGGTAGTTGACATCTCTGGGCTACTAATGTGCTGTCTCACCTCTTCTTTCACCAGTTTATGCACTTTCCTCTACTCCCCTTCAGGCTAAATGACTCAAGATTCATATATTTACCTATATAAATATATATTTTACCTGTTATGTAGAGCAAAAGGTTCTCCTACTGAACGGCTGTATTATACAACACAGCAGGGCATATGACATGAAACATTCTCGGATGCAGATTTATGAGTGGTGACTGTAAAACCAACAAACATCTAAAATATATTCTGTTTGGCTAAGGATGCTGGGATATGTAGTTTAAGAAAAGCTGTGGACCCGAAGACAGAATGCCTCACATCAAATCTCTTGTTGTGTAAATTTAGCTTCTGCCAGACCTAATACATATCTATATCCATTTTATTTAATATTTCTATAGTTAATTAGCTACTTTAGATCTTAAGCTCTACATCTGTTTTTTGGGGGCTAGTATCAGACCACCTCCAATAAAGTTCAACATATGAGCCTCCCCTCCTCCCAAGATGGGTGATTCCAGCCGTATCCTTTACTTATATAGCACATACATATTCTACTGCTCATACATCATTCACATCAGTCCCTGCCCCCGAGGAGCTTTCATTCTATCCCAGGGATCCCCAACCTTTCTTACTCGTGAGCCACAGTCAAATGTAAAAAGACTTGGAGAGCAACACAAGCACCATAAAAGTTCATGGAGGTGCCAAATAAGGGCTGTGATTGGCTATTAGGCAGCCTCTATGCACCCTATCAGCTTACAGGGGTTTTATTTGGTAGGAAATCTTGTTTTTATTCAACCAAAACTTGCCCCCAAGTCAGGAATTCAAAAATAACTCCCTGGTTTGGAGGAACTGAGAGCAACATCCAAAGGGTTGGGGAGCAACATGTTGCCCCTGAGCCACTGGTTGGACAGTTTTATCAGCAGCCAATTACCCTGCCTGTACTACTTGTTTATCCTTGTATTTTAATCTATTTGTAAATCCTTTTTTGTGGTTTAGCAACAGTGGCAAAGCCACAGTTACATGGCCACCAAAGGTGTCCCAAATTGGCCAGCACTTTATGTCAGAACCCAACAACAAGGTCAGAATATGCAAAGAGAACACTAATATGAGAGTTAATTCACATTTCTTGGTATTTAAACCCTTTAGGAGATTATACAATTGGCTTAATGTAGCCACGCAGCCACATGCGGTGCAGAAGTCAATAATTAGCCTTTATTCTGCAGCGTTACAAAAAAGAGGCGACAGTGGTCGCTTTGGGTGCAGATTAGCGACCCTTCAGATGGAATGCTCGTCATTATCTCTCAGGATTGAATCTCCCCAGAAGCCTTCGGGGCAAAAACAGAACAATCTGGGGCATTATATATAGAGCAAAAGCTAAGTAGCTTCTAACTGCTAAATGGGGCAGAAAATGCTGTGTTGCAGCAAACAATAGATTTCGACCTCAGCACCTTTAGTCACAATTTTGCAATGATTTGAATGAATGAGCAATAAATTAGTAGTGTATTGGTTATACTCTTCTCTGGCTGGAGGCTCCAGAAAGGACACAAAAGATGGTATGTCTGAAATTTGATGGAACTGGACAATCCCCTCTCCTCCAGGGCAGGGGGCAGAAACGGAGTGATAACAACGGACACCGTGGATGCTCTGGGCCCTCAGACGTATTTAGGGCCAAGTGGGGGTCGTGGATAATGTGCAATTTTAGTATTATTCTGCCCAATAATTGGTGCAAATGACCTTTGTTCATTCCAACGTCCCTACATTGGAATATTTTACATTTCTTTTAGGAGAAGGCTGTAACTAAAATGGGGCCGATTTAGTCGTTTTTGTAAAAATAATTTTCTGAATCTCGAACATTGTTCTATGTTGTCGCGACAAAGAAAAGTGTCTCCGCCCGATTTTAAAATTAGCAGCAGCAATATTTTCTATGGGTTCACCAAATCCATCATTTTCAATTCCACAAAAAGCTTTTGACAAACCCAAACGCACATCATTTTTTTTTTAACTGGGTTTTAAATGCTGAATTTTTGAGAATTTTCACTTGATTCATTTTGAAAATTCTAGTTAGGAAACCATGTATGTTAAAAATATTTTGATTCATGATTTGTTACAGTGATTTTTTCTAATTCTGGAAAAAAAATCAAATTTTCATAAATCCGCCCTTAGTTGGTTCCATCAAACGCAAATTGATGAAATTCAGCCAAATCTTTGATAAAAATGTACTCTTTTGAAAGAATTGACATCCCACCGGCGATTTACATTCTCGCCAGTGAGATGGGGTTTCGGGGAGATTAGTCGCCCGCAACAAGGGAGATTTGTCGCAGGCGACTAATCTCCCCGTGTCCCACAGCCCTAAGGGTGAAGACACACAGAGCTACTAGTAGCAGCTACTTGTCACAGCTACTAAAATAGACAATGCTGATCATTTACAGAAAATTGTCTCTACGTGTGTTTTAGCAGAGGCAATTCTCAGCGTTTAGTAGCTGTTAAAAAGTAGCTGCTACCAGTAGCTCAGTGTGTCTTTACCCTTAGGGGCACATTTACAAAAGCACGAACACTCCGAGCATATTTTCGCCGATTTTTTCGAGTGTCCGCATGACTTTTTTGTACCGCGCACAACTTTTTCGGACGTTTGCACGAAAAAATCGGAAAGGTTTTACCGCTGTTTACAATTGTTCGGTACGAAAATTTCGGGACTTTCAGATCCCCAATACGATATTATCGTGACTAATACGATTTTTTCGTAAGCATTTTCGTGATATATGCGATCTTCCGAAATTTTCGTTTTCAATACGATTTTTTTCCCATTCGTGATTCGGATTCATGGATTAGTAAATGTGCCCCTTAGTCTTGACAGGCCCACTTAGACATCCCAAAGCAAGTCAAGAAAGGAAAATGACCATGGCTCTAGGGGCAAAGCCAAAGAACAAAATAAAACACTCAGGAATGGAAATTACTAGCCATAGTAAGGTTACCCGTCTGTTTCACTCCGCAGGAGGCTTTGGATCTTCTTAGTTCTCCTAAAGTTATGTACTGTAGATATGGGGCTATAAATTTGTATTAAAAAAAAAATTTTGCTTTATTTTGTTATGGTGATGTGTATTAGCCAGGTACATGCTCCTATTTGTTTCAGTACCCTCCCATTTAGATTGTAAGCTCTGTGGGGCAGGAACTTCCATCCTTTTGTCTCTTTTATTCTTAACTTATTACAACTGTACCTTGTATTTATTTGTATTTATTAACATACTTTGTATTTGTCTATTCATTTAATAACCCCCTGTTGTATTAATTTATTGTTCTACTGTACAGCGCTGCGTACATAAGTAGTGATTTATAATTAAGATATACATACATGCATGTTGTGGAACTGTGTAATATCATTTAGGTGGGCTTTGCAAATGAAAATGTACATCTTATAATGAGGCATTACTGACAATAGAAGCCAGTCTAAGCCACTTTTGGGTGTAAATCCCCGGGGGGTGCGGGGGGGGAGCAGCTGGAGGGCATGAGTTTGACACCCCTGTGGAATAGTATAATCCATGTTAAACCTACTCATTAAACTACTTAGGAACACGACTCCCTCTATAAATTGGATTGGCTCCTAATTATAATGTTCTCCAGCCTTGATAAGCGAGGTTCTTCTAGTGAGAGAAACAGTCAAGCATTAATTAGCAAACACTCCATGAATAAAATCAATATTCAAAACAGACAAATTTGTGCCTAAATTGAATAATTACCGGTTAGTGACCTGACTCCATCTCGTGCATCTGACTCTCTTACTTCCGAACAAGCCCTGCCCTAGATATCCTAATAGCAATACAAAGAGGCCTTCTTTAGAAGCTTTGAACTCCAGAGAATTGATAAGAGCATTAGAACTCATTAGTAACACAACTCAAAGATGTGCCTGAGCTTGGTCATTAGAGGGGCTAAAGTGGGAGAAGTCAGCTGGGAATAACGCGTGGACAAAACAATTAGGCACACAGACAGCAATATCCATAGACAAAGACATTTAGGAACAAAAAAGAATATTACTGGGTATAGAGATAGACAAAACAGTTGTTCCTAATCCAGGGACGCTCCTCTCTAGAACATTTCCATGTTAGATATATGGAGTATAGCAGCAAATGCTATATAAGAAGTAAGATAATAATGCCAATATAAAAAGGGCAATAGAATTAAGCATTTGCATTAAGGTGGCCATACACAGGCAGTGTGTATTAAGCTGCTGATTTAAGTTCTTCAGACCAATTCGGCAGCTTATCTGGCTGTGTATGGGGGCCCCCAATGGCCAATATCTACCTGATATATACCCGACTGATATTTGGCCAGGTGTCGATTGGGTGGTTTCAATTTTTTAGCTGAATCGGCTCATTGATGCGGTCCTCACTCTGACTGCTTATATCTAAGTTAGCCCAATATCAACCACCTTAGGTGGGCATTTCTGGTAAATATCCGCTCGTTTGGCAATCTCGCCAAACAAGAGAGTCTTATAATGTACGGTTACCTTTATTCTGAGCGTGGAACATACTGTATTTACAAACACATGGGCAAGGTGGGAAAGGTGTGAATAAAAGCAGACACAAAGTCCATTTTGCACTTTGTATCTTGCCCTAAACGTAGTAAGTGTGTGTGTGTAACCCAGAACATTCTACTTTCTGTAACATATGTATGGCCATGTAAGCATTTTCACACGTGTACTGGATAACACCATAAAACCATAACAGTGTAGGTATTTCCAGGGCCGGATTTGAGAACAGAGAGCCCCGAGGCCACCCCCTTTCTCCCTCGCCACAAATCCGGGCCTGGGTATTACTCTTTTCTTAGCCCAATCCCGCAGGTACACCCCCCTAATTCTGCATGTAGCCTATACAGAGTGATACCACAAAACTATATAATCTTAGGGTTGTGGCCCATGGGGAGGTTAGTTGCTGTGGTTAAATCTCGGCTATCGTGTGCGACAAATCTCTCTGAAATGCCTTCCCTCCATCAATAAAGTAGCCGGTGGGAAGACATATGCGTTAATTCGTTTTCCAAAGTCGCTCGATGTTTCCTGCAGGAGGAGATTCTACTTATTGTAGAATGAAATTGGCCAGGTATAAATATAATGGTACAGTTCACAGAGTCAGTTTTATCAGGTGCCAAGGAAACCCATACACACACAGGACAACATACAAACCCAAAAACCCAGCTACAATGCTTTTTAACGGTGCTGCAAACATTATTGTAGTTTCACCAGATATCTGACATGGCCACAATTTTAATAGCTACCAATTTATATTAATTCTTTCACTGATTGGTGGATCCACACATATGTAAAAATAATACTTCTAATTTGGCCTGTGGCACACAAGACATTTCTGGTGTAATGTAATAAAAGCAATTAGGCAAACACATATATTTCTGGTTCCTAATAAAGGAATTAAATCGTCCCATGTGCCTTACCACTATAGTGCTCTTTCTTATCTCGCAGAGACTAGTAAATCCGTAATTCTGTTATTTTGGAGATGACAAACGACCTACATGCCTGACATGCTTAATAAACCTATACGTTATCCTCTAATTTACAAAGCAGTCCTGACATAACTGTGTGCCCTTATCACTAATGACATTCCGGAGATGGACACTGGGGAATGAGTTACTCGGTGTGAGTAAATAAGACCTTTAGGCTGATGTCCCACGGAGTGGTTGAGATAGATCTCTGCAATCACGGGCGACTAACTGCTCCGAAAAGGCTTTCCACCAGCAACAATAGGAAGGGCTTTCCACCAACGACTCCTATTGTTGCAGATGGAAAGCCTTTTCGGAGCGGTTTGTTGGATAGCAGAGATCTATCGTGGGCAACTCAACCGCTCAATGGGTCCTTGCCCTTAGATGTAGCTACAAGCTTTTGCTGAGAGAGGCATCAACTTTCTGTTCCTCAGAAGTTACTATGTGGGTTTTATTGATGAGAGAATAAAGTATAGGATCATTTAGTCCTTGATCTTCCTTTTGAGAGGACAGTTTGTGTGAGAAGCATGTTCCTTTGTGGTTGCTTCCTAACGTAAGTCTGCCCAACGCAGTAGGTTAGTCCAAAACAAATAACAAAATAAATATAATGTGTTTGCATGCATAATTTACACAAATGGTGCCACCAAATAGTGGGGCTGCTTCACCCGGAGGGGCCTGGAACAGTGGCAGAAAGGTCTCAGCCTGGAAGATTGGGAGCATGAATGACTGCTTGCTTTGCTAGATATACCTGAAAGCCCAGCTTGAAAGTAAGTTAGTTAGGGTGAAATTTAGGTTTAAAACACATTTGCTACCTTAAATATTCCTGGACTATGGCTGAATGACTGATATTTTCCCATTTCTGAGTGTCTTGGCCAAAGGTTGGACGTTGAAGATGGGCTTGAATGGAAAACCTCCGGCAACCACTGACTTAAGGTGGCCATACACGGGCCGATTGTAGCTGCCGATATGGCAGCTTATCGGTCCGTGTAGGGGCAACAACGACTGGTCTGCTCGACCTATGAGACAGCTTTTTTGAAAGTTAACTTTGAGTTCATTCAGGGCATTCCGATTTCCAAATCCCGTATTTCATGCTGAAAAATGTCCTTGCTGTTCATTACGTTAGGAATGATAATGGTAGCTTTGCCTGCTGGCATATAACTCTGGAGGTTACAACATGCTCTTGCATAATTCTACACCAGTGTCCCTTAGATGGTACCTCCCAACTCTTGCCCAACTTTATCTTTCCCTGCCTGCGGCGCCAAGCAGCTTTCACAAGACTTTATTCTGAGTCATGTCAAGTGAAAGTCAGAACCAAGCGTCGAATATAAACAAGTCTGCGTGTGTCACGGTTAATTATAATGTAAAAATTAATGAATTGGAAGCCACAAACACACTGTCACATGGCGTCAGCACAAAGGGATTAAAGGTAAATTATCACTAGAGATTCTAAATAAAACATGGCGCTATATTTCATGGTGCCATTGGGTAATCCTAAATAGGAAACTGCCATTTTAAGTACTGAGGGCCGCCCCCTGGGATCATAGGATTCACAGTGCACACAAACAGGCCAAGGCACACATACATGCTAGGCCCCATCAGCCAATGAATGGGCAGAGTTCTGCCTTTTGCTCCCACACTACTTCCTGTTACAGATAGAGCTACATCACTTCCTGTCAGCTGATCTCTGAGGGGGCACACAGCCCATCACTAAATGGCGGCTCAAGGGAAAGGCTGTAAAAGGGCAATATTTACTGATATATAAATTCCAGTTTGGGTAGATTCTTTAATAGGTCACTTAACATAATATAAACTGTCTGTTGGTTACATATTCATTCTGGGGGTATAAATTAGTCCAATTTTTAGTAAGCAAGATGAATTAATGGATTGGTTCCACCTTAAAATTAACTTTTAGAACCACCAGGGTACCGTTGGAAAGCCAGTATGGATATGCATAAGAGCGGCCTGAACACTCTACACTTTAGTGATTTGCCATGGTCACGGCGGCCACACCAGACCCGGAATTCTGTGCACCCACAATAAACACACTTGATGCCTCGTTCCTTCAAAACTGATCTTGTATTCAGGTTCTTTTTTGTCTTATGGACCTTAATTAAGCTTCCTTGAATCAGGGTCCTGGGATTCGGTCCAAGTTCTTAACCTCGGATATCCTACTTTTGATATTTGTTTACGCCCTATCCGCTCATTTTAAGGCTTTTATCAAGCGTTGGGTCAGTTCTGTTGCATATTCATACGCTTCTTTTGACAAAAGGTCACACTGATGACCTCTGTATATCCTGACTGTCTATCTTTCTGCCCCTAACCCCTTTCATGGCTCCTTATAACCGTGGCTCTATTCCCTATGGACTTAATATTCATTGAATGTGGCCCTCTTTTTGCTTTCCCACATTACACAATGCTTTGCAACCAAGACCAAGTTCTATGGGTCCGATTAAACGACACATGTTGAGAAACAATGGGCAGACGTACTCGATATATTTAGAACCACATCTCAGTTTGGTTGAGAAGAGCAGATTCCTTCTAAGTTGTCAGACCATTTAAGGGTCCAAAAAGTACTCGGTTCATAGATAATATAATAAAGTCTCTCTGATCTCTTCTTCTC
Source organism: Xenopus tropicalis (assembly GCF_000004195.4). Taxonomy (NCBI): domain Eukaryota; kingdom Metazoa; phylum Chordata; class Amphibia; order Anura; family Pipidae; genus Xenopus; species Xenopus tropicalis. The sequence goes on from NC_030682.2 coordinate 141,221,554, forward strand.
TTGGACTAACCACTGAAATCTCCTCCAGTGAGACTGCCAAGAGAGCTTCAGCCTGATAGTATCTGCCCGTACCGGCGTGTCTTCAGTGCATACCAAAAAACACTAAAAATAATCCGACACTAATCCTTGGCAGGGTCCTTTGTATTCTTTGGTAGAGACTGAAGTATCCATTTATAGTACAAAAAAAAAAAAAAAAAATCAGGAAGACCAGACATGGCTCCCTTTAAGCCTGATGTCTACAACAACTCCCAGCATCCTCTGTTGGGAATTGTGGTTTGTAACACTGGGAAGGCTGCCAGTTTACTATGCTTCGTGCTAAGAAGTGAAAGAAAGAGCAATGCTCCCTGTTTCCTAGGTTATTCTGTCCCTTTGTCGCGTAAAAACAGACTGTACAATAGATTTGGCTTTGTCATAGTTTCCCATAAAACAGTGGAATTGGAAAGCTTTTGTCCCTTGCTGAATTATACTGCAGGCAGGGATGACTCAAGCTGCCATTGCTATAGCTGAGGATATCCAATTGGCAACCATGCAGTTCTTGCGGAACTATAACATTATACAGCCCTCTCCAGCCCAGCAATAACTAAGGGCGTAGCTGGAACTGCATGACAGCTGGCAGTCTGGGCCACCATAGGCTTGAGTATACTGGACCTTTTCCATTGGACATAGTCCAGCCTCATGGGGGGACGGCCAGGTATAGAAAGGTATCTCTGGTTTGCAAGAAGCGGTGGGGCAGGTTTGGAAAAAAAAAATACTTACAAGATGTGTAAAATTAGTTGCATTTACACCACTTAATTATTTTTTTTTTCTGCAGGGCTTGGTGCGCTCATAAAAAAATTGAGCTTTGCGCTTTATATCCTATAATTACTATAACATGTTGTGACATTATAGAGCAAAGTAAAAGTGTCTGTTGTACAGCGAGCTCTTGTATACATCACTTTGCTGTATAATTATATGCTCTAAAGTGGGAGGAAGAAGCGTTCATTCGGTTTCCTCTGTTATAGGAGTCAGTTCAGGTTATGGAGTTCACCCCGCCGACAGACCTGGACTGGCTCTGACAAATCAAATGTACCCACATCCATTTAATGAGATTTTTTACAAGCCGGCAAGTTCACTTCTTTTCTAATTAATAGAAGTCCCTTTTACTCCAGAGTTGATTTGTAACATTGTTTGGTCTGTTATACCCAGCCAGCCAATTACTTTATAACCCCACCTAGGTATAAACAATATATGCCCCTGGCTGGGCCCCCACCTGGTTTATAGATATGGGTGACTGTAATTTTTTAATTAATGATTAAGGGATTTTCACTACAAATTAGGGATTAAGGATAATCCATTTATTGTCTGGATTGTTGGGCAGCTGCCCAGACTTACATACGCTGGCACATATTTGCACCGGGGCAGTAACTTACAGCAACCAGAGACTGGTTTGCATTATTCTTTGTGTAGGAAATTGGTTGCTATGGCTCTGCATTGGTGCAAATTTGCCTAAATGAGTGCTGGCGTATTTTGCTCTGGCCAGTCAACGGGATGATGAACTGAATCTAACAAATATGTAGGAGTTCCTTTTGGAATTTGTGGTCACGGTAGTTACAAGCCCATCTATTCTCTCTGGTGCCATCCACGTGCAAGTGGTTTGGCAGCCTTGCTATAGATTTCTATGGCCAGGGATGAACTCTTTCACCACAAATTTATTGGAATAAGTAAAAAAACTGTGGTCTTGCTGCATATTCAGTACAGAAACTTCTTAGACTGAAATAAACATTAATGTGCTTGTTATAGGCAGGCCGTAAAAGGTTTATTGCTATAACACGGCTCTGTCAAAACTGGTTTTTGTCTATGTTGATTGGACCAACCCAGGGTAAATAAAGTCATTTTGGTGGCAGTCCTGATGAAGAATAATAGGAACAGGACAGGAACAAAATAAAAAATACCAGGTATCTTTTAGGCAGGTTAAAAAATCCTATTGGCCCTCTTCCATAGGAATAATGGAATCGTTGATCAGGGGCCAAATAACCAGACCAGTAGATTTGTCACAGTGTGTCAATGACCAGTTTAGGTGCAGGTTAAGCCACCTAGTGTAGGTATATGGCCATCTTTACATAGGTAAAACATGGGCATCCTGTGCTAAGGTTTTATCCAGCACAATAAATCTGGAAGGGGTTAATTTAGGCAACAAGGTGGCTAAATACACCCAGGGATACCGTAAAAAAACAGGCTTTTGCTTCAAAAAAATGTTTTTCGTTTTGCATATTGGTTTTACTGGTTCTTCCAAGCAATCTCCAGCCAGCCACTGGTTTTTGGAGAGAGGGCATAAGCCCCATACATCTTGATCGATTGGACAACTGCCCAGAGACCTCATTAGTGAGCCTCCAGCATCAGATGCACCATAAAGTAGGTCATTTTACACATCGACACCCCAAACTGCCAAATGCAGACACAATTCCAGACTGAGTCTGAACTATGATTAATGGGATTTGTCCTGAGATGTAGTATCTGGTGAGTCTTTGTGATAGGGGTATAAGTACATACAGCTCCTCTTTATAACTGGGAAACGCTAGACTGGCATTATCATCTGAAGGTGGCCATACACGGGTAGATTTAAGTTGCCAATTTGTGTTCTTTAGACCATTTCAGCAGCTTAACCCAAAGGGGCTCCCCGACCGACAGGCCAAAAATCACCCAGGTTTCGATCAGGCAGGTTTGATTTTTCTGTCGGATCAGGGACTAAATCGGCTCACTGATGCGGTCCTCGGCCCGAAGGCTCCTATACCTGTCCCTATACCTAGGGCAAAATTATCGAATCAGTCTGATATCATTCACCGTAGGTGGGCACATCCAGAGAGCTGCTTGTTTGGTGATCTTGCTAAACGAGCGGATCTGTGCTTGGCCACCTTTAGACTGAGCATTTTTATATTTATATATATAGATTATAAATTAAATAGATAATAGATTATGCCGCACTCTGCAGTCACAAGAGCAATGAGATACTGTAGATTTGGAAAGAGATGAAACGTGAAGGGTTAGGAGCCAATACCAGCCGTAAACCAATGGTACTGAGACTGAGAAATACTGCTCTTGCTAACGAGCCCAAACACAGTATGATTTGCTGAGGTTATGGATTCTGGATAGCAATTATCAAATTACAGGCACAGAGTAGGAAACTGGCATCAATTAAAATAATGAGCTGGTTTGCAAACTATCTACCGTGGTCTGGGGGCAATACAGATGCCATCCAAACAGTTATACTCAGTCACTCAGCACATGTGCAGGGGATAAGGGCAAACTGTATTATGCTGTTAGTGGCACCGCTAGTGGCATAAAAACAGATGACAATAAACAATAAACATGATCAAGGTAAAAGCTGTTTGATGTCAATGGTGCCGTCAGTATGTGGGGGCATCTACAGGCACAAATTGATCAGCAACTACATTGAGAAACAATTTAGAACCGTTATAGTCTTTAGGGTCTGGTAAAATAACTTCCCCCTTATCCGATTGGCTCAGCTTTACTGATAATGCTTTCCTTATAAGCACGTGAACCCCATGGGGTTCAAGGGCCACTTATTTAAAAGCACCCAGTACGGCTTCCTGTGACTATCTGTTATAAAGTAAGAATGGTACCCAAGGCAAGGTATAAATTAGAGGAGGCCCAGGGCAAGAAGGCTAAAACAATGACACTTGGGACAGTTACCCCCGCCCCATATGTAATAACAGGCAACAAGTTTGCCCAGTAGCAGTAACCAATTGCAACCAATAAAATGTTTGCTTTTGGTTACTATGGGTTACTGCTCCAAACTAAAGGTGGCCATACACATTAATATCCACTTGTTTGGCAAGGTCGCCAAGTGAGCAGATCTTCTCCTGATATCCCCACCTACGGGTGGGCGATATCTGGTGAATTTAGGCTAATTCGGTAGTTTGGCCCCAGGCGCCGGAATAGGCGCAGCCAGTTCGGGGACCGCATCGGCTTGATCCGACTAAATTTTTTAACCTGCCCGATCAATATCTGTCCGATTTCAGGCCAGATATTGGTCGGACAGGCCCGTCAGTAGTGCCCATACACGGGCCGATAAGCTGCCGAATCGGTCTAAGGGACCCAAATCGGCAGCTACAATTGGCCGTGTCTTTTTATAATAATCCCTAAGTTTTTCACAGAGGGGCAAACCACTTGGCAATCGCCCTGTGTGTCATAAGGCTACTTCTGATTGTCTGATCTCCTCCCATAGTCCCAAAAACATTCTGGTAGGTTGTGTGGTCTCTGATTAAATATGAAATGGATCCTGGGTTTTCTGTGGGGGCTTTTAGAGGAGTTGGACCAACCAGTAAAATTACTACACAGAAGTGTAACTCTCAGGGTCATCAGTTGGATTTTATTCCTATATCGGTTGGTGCATCTACTCATTATTGTGCCCTGCACTCAAACCAACAATTATTTCAAATTAAATGAAGCAGCCAGCCTGAGTACGGCCAGTTTTATACCCGTATTAATCAAGGAAGCTGGTCTGGCTGCATTTAGCAAATCTTTTTGGCTACTTTGGTCTGAGAAATTGTTCAACTTTTACCCCATGACATCATTTTCTTTTTCCAAATTAGTTCTGGACAGCCGGGTCCCACTCCGTGAAAATATGTGACAGCACCGTCTAATACAGTAATGTTCACTGGCTTCATAACTAAAAAAAAATAAACTGGCAGGCTTTCCCTAGCTGGAATCCCAGTGCTTGCATCTGAACTCCCATCCAATAAATGCTGCCGGGATTAGTCAGACCTTGCCATGGATTTTTTGCCTCCATTGATATTTTGCCCATTTCTATAATGTATAAATGTCCTTTTTACTCTTATTCAGGTCTGTTAGTTCTTACAAAAAGATACAATATATATATATTGTATCTATATATGATGCTTGGTGCCAATGTTATTAAAGGAAAAATATAGGATAAATGAAAAAAGAATTGTAGGCAGTTATGAATAATATACGTTGCTGGTTTTACTTTGGGCTAAAAATTAATATTGTAAACTATGTAAAAATGGACCCTTTATTGGAGCTCCCTATAGATCCTCTCAGGTCCCTGTCTGTGTTTCAAATGAGGGGTGGGCGTGTCCTAACATTCCCATTTAGAAGCACAATAGGAGGGGATAGCCAATCACAGTCCAACAGCCTCACTGCATACCCAACAGGTACAGAAGGAAGACCAGTGGGCAGTAGGGTTATTGGGACTAAACACAACACATATGAGCAGCGCCTGACCCTAGCGGGACACCGTCACGCACGTGACTTGGCACAAGGTTGGACCTGCCAAACGAGGACCCCACCCCTGCGGAAAGGTGTCAACAACTGCTGGAGAGCTACAAGAGGCCCCAATAATTATAAGGTTCCATTGTCAATATACTTTCTGCTCACTCCTAAACCCAACACAAAAATGTCATTTGGTAACATGGCAGGAATTGCCTGGCAGGTAAAGTACATGTCTAAAAGCATAAATAACTTTTATTTTATTTCCAGGGTTCTATTTTTATTTGTTCAAGGAACCCCTTGTTATAAGGGAGATAATAATCCAGTTCTTTTTTTTTTAGGCCTGAATTCCTCTTCATACTAAATAAAAATATAAAATAAAGTATCTGAAAGGCCCAGAGTGGGTTATTATCTCCCTCGTGACATTGGGGTTGGTTGACAGCTCTCTAGTAGGCCCTCACTAGTAATCTGTAGATGCATATGCTTTAACTTGCCATAGACTGTAACTTTTTATTGGGTTATGGGAAAATGTTTGGGCCTCTGTAGCCTTAAAACGCCAGGGCCTAATTTGAATTTCCGTCCATACTTATGTAGTCCCCTACAAAATGTGGGCCCCAGTTATAGAATCCCACCTGAAGTCCCCAAAGAAGATGTCTTTATCCATATTAAAATTTGTATTTTCATACTGAGAAATTCACTATGGAGTCAATTGTTCATTGTTATTTGAATTTATATCTCTGTTGGTCACAAGTTCAATGGGTAGTTACCAATTGTGTAAAAAAAACCAAACTGTTGGTTGTTGTTGTAGGATGATAATCAGCACAAACGAAGCTTGTCGTTGGGGGTCTGGGCCAATTGTCCCCATCTGTCCGCGTGTTTGTTAACCATGAGGTCACAGTGCCATTAGACAGTCATTGGAGCGAAAGGGATTTGCCGCACAAGCAGGGTGAGTGCCGGGTACTGACGAGACAGAAGGGGCGGTAATCACCACTTTTCTGCCATTTATGACCTTTGGCTCAAACTGCCCAGATGATAAATGATGGAAACCAATTATATATGTTTCATACGTTTGTCCACTCCATGGGGTCTTTGTCTTGCTGAGCTAATCTCTGATGCAGGCACACACCGACATTTATATAACATGACAAAAATGCAGATATAATTGTAGATTTTTAGCAAAATGAGTGCTTGTCGGGTACAAAGCAGCCCTGCACATTGTCAGATAGCTTAACATAGTTTATATTCACAAGTGCAGAGGGCATAATGGGCCTTACAGCTGTGAGTCAGTATGTAACTGCCTTTATGTATAGCTTTGCTGTGGTTTTTGGCTACTGACCTTTTGGGCTCTTTTACCCATTTGTAATACATGTAGTCAGGCCCTTGTTAGCTCATTATAATGTTCCTATTATATAAAAATACTAGGGATGCACCGAACCCACTTTTTTGGGTTCGGCTGAACCCCTGAACCCACCCCGATGGATTCTGCTGAATCCCGAACCGAATCCGAATCCTTCCAAAACGGAATCCTTCAAAAATTGGTTGGATTCGGCCCGAATCTCAAACTGAATCTGGGATTCGGTGGTTCCCTAAAAAATACTGACACCCATAACATGGTTTTAGCAATGTCTGGAACAGAAAATGATACTGAAGGCCATTGAGGGCCAAGCCACATGGAGCTACTCAGTAGCAGCTACTTGTCACGGCTACTGAACCCCAGAAAATACCTTGCCATAAACAATACTGAGAATTTCCTCTACTAAAACACACCTGGAGACAATTATCAGTAACCAAAGCCATGACAATACTAGTAGCTCTGTGTGTCTTCACCCATAGGGGTTTATTTATCAAAAAGTGAATTTAGGCTGATGCCACACGTGGCGTTTTTACGCTGCGTATTTTCTCAGCCTAAAAACGCTGCACAGCCCCTGACTATGGCGTTTTTCAGCCTAGTACTGGTGACATAGCAAATCCCGTTTCCATGGTGCTAATAGTGCAAAATAGTAAAAAACGCCACGTATTTCCGCTAGGTCTGGCAGCTGCCTTTGTGTATCCATAGGAATAGCTTGCTGTGCAAATACTGGCGTATTTCAGCCAACGCTTGAAAAATCCGTGCTAAGGCGTTTTCTAGCGTATTTCCGCATTGTGTGGTTTGCTTCGAGTCGTTTCAAGTTATTTCTATGGATGATGATATCGGGCGTTTTTCAGCCGCTGAGAGAATTAGAAAATACGCTGCGTAAAAACGCCACGTGTGGCATCAGCCTTAGAGCTCACCACACTTTCCATTCATTTCTACAGTATTTTAAAAGGCATATTTATCAAAGGGTGAACTTGTACTTTCACTCGTTAATAAATACTCTTTTAAAAGTCCCATATAAATAAATGGAGGGTGGCAGAATTTCATTATAGTGGACTATGCTCTAACTTCACTTTTTGATAAATATACCCCTAAGAGTGAGGTAAAGGGATAATGCTTGTATTTCTCCTATATCAGTGATCCTGAACCAGTGGTTCGTCAGTAACATGTTGCTCCCCAACCCCTTGGATGTTGCTCCCAGGGGCCTCAAAGTAGGTGCCATTTTCGAATTTCTGACTTGGGGGCAAATTTTGGTTGCATAAAACCCAGTGTAAAGCCAAACAGAGCCTTCTATAGGCTACCAGTCCACATAGGGGCCACCAAATAGCCAATTATAGCTCTTATTTGCACCCCAGGAACTTTTTCCATGCTTGTGTTGCTCCCCAACACTTTTTCCATTTGAATGTGGCTCATGAGTATAAAAGGTTGGGGATCCCTGTCCTATATATTCCAGAATGACCAGGTAGAGTTATCAAAATGTGAGTTTAGGGCTTAATACATAAAAGCTCACACATGTTCTGTTCATTCCTATGGTATCTTTACCCTTCTTATGAGATAAGGGGGACAACGAGGGAGTTTTGAATAACTAAAAAATGCAGACAACCACTGCCTTATTAGTTACAAGTTTATATTAGACATTGTATTGGAGCTACCAGTGTTACAGCCACCATAAGTAAAAAGTCACATCCATCAAGTGAAACTGAGGCAAAGTTCCGTCGGAGAAGATTGAGTAATTTCCACTTACTGTGCCTTAGTACCTCTTGATCCATAACCCCGATTGTCCGTTTTATGGAATTGTGTACTTCCTTTTCAGCTAAAGTCTGCCGGGAAGAGAGGGACGAACAGTTGGGGGCGGTGGTATTGGGAGAATTCCATAGCACCAGGGAACCACGGTACACACTGGGAGAATCGGGGGGTCAGGAAGCACCTGTTTCCTCAGAGGGGAATTAGGGTCCAGGTACAACAGTTAAGTGCTGTGTTTACATAATATACAAGCCAGGAGTTCTTTATTCATGGCTGTATTTCTCAAGATTACTTTCCTGGCAGCACAAAACATCTTAATTTAGTTATTATTGTTATTTCTTTTCTATGTAGGCTGACTTACATTTTTATATTATGCAAGAGACAAGAAGCAGATGTTCTTGGAATGTACTCAGATACCCACAAGAAATTACAGTTCATCCTGCAGAGCGCAGGAACCTGAGTTGACTTCGCATTTATAAACCTTGCTTCCAGCAGAACCCAGGAAAAAATGTCTTTTTGGCAAGCCTCCTCCCGAGAAAATGTCAACACAATAGCACAATAAGCCCCGAGATCCATTATCCAAAAAGACAATTCATAGACAGAGGGAAACTTGGTATTAATTCTGCTTCTTTGATGTGTTTCCAAAAAATATTGTGATTGAGAAAGAAATGAGGACAGTTATTTTTCCTCTTTTAAGTTTAGGAGGCTTTAGATATATACAGCAATGAAAACCAATTCCTTTCCATTAGAATTTATGTATGTTACGTGATGTATAAAGGCGTTTTAACCATCTGGATCTTAGTTGAAGCTGTTTCCATGAGAGAGGTTCTTAACCTATAGGTCAGCGCTCAAATGGTCTCCTTGTATTTCAGGGTGGGTCGCCATTATCTCATTTAATACAGTGAAAAGTCTTCCAACAATAGAGAGAAATACAAAAGTAAAGGCTAAAGGTCCCCATACACGGGCCGATTCTAGCTGCCGACATTGGTCCATAATTGGACCGATTCGGCAGCTACCGATGGGCCTGCCCGACTGATATCTGGCTTGAAATTGACCAGATCTCAATCGGGCAGGTTAGAAAATCTAGTTGGATCTGGGACCACATCGGCTCGTTGATGCAGTCCCCGCACCAACTTTGCCTATGCCTGTCATTATAATTCAATCGTTTGGCCCCAGGGCCAAATTAGCCTAAATTCCCCCAATATCGCCCACCCGTAGGTGGGGATATCGGTAGAAGATCCGTTCGTTTGGCAGCATTGCCAAGCGAGCGGCTTTTAAGGTGTATGGGCACCTTAAATCTTTGGTTGTCTATAGTTATCTCCGGACCCATGCAGTTCACCCGTTCTTGTCTAAATAATCAACCAATAAGTCGGGCCAAATTGGTGGATATTGAGTCTGACTTGTATTGATAATAATGTCAACCTGTTGTTGGTCCAAGAGGAGGAGGAGTTGTGGTTGATTTGATTTAACACCCAAGTCAAAAGGGCAGATTTCAGTTTCCATGTTCAGTATAAATCAAAACTTATTTAGTGGAATTATCCGCTACTAAAGTAAGGTTATCACACCATTTGATCAGTTTAATAAATGCAGATTGCTGGGCTGAACTGCTTGAAATGTACATTTCCAGTCAAAAGAGTCAAAGAGCCCTTCTAGTTGGATATTCCTAAAGCCTCCCTGATTTTTCACTTAATCTCCTTGCCTTAAGCCAGGGTGAAACCAAAAAGAGGTGGGAAAGCGATTAGTCGGGTAACCTGTTAAAGTCAGGGATTTAGGAAGTCTGATAAGCTTTCTGAAGTGGTGTATTCTCAAGTGTGGCTCAAGTACAATTAAAGCTTGCTTAGTACCTGCTACATGTGCTTCATCCCCAGCTTTAGATCCATAGCTATTGGTGTATAACAGCTGCACTGAATTATATAGAAGAGATAAGAGATAAAAATACCAGCAAGCCAGTAAGGGAGACAGACATATCTTCATATCTTCATACAAATATTCACTGTAGTGCTAACACGTGAAACATGGTGCCATTTTGTTATTTTGCGGGTGCAGTGCCCAAAGGGAAGCCTACTTACTCCCTGGACAATAGCAGGTATACTGTAGAGTAGAGGGCTTCCTTGTCCTTCTACATCAGTGATCCCCAACCAGTGGCTCGTGAACAACATGTTGCTCCCCAACCCCTTGGATGTTGCTCTCAGTGGCCTCAAAGTAGGTGCTGATTTTTGAATTCCTGGCTTGGAAGCAGTTGTTGGTTGCATTAAACCCAGTGTAAAGCCGAGCAGAGCTTTCTATAGGCTGCCGTTCCACATAGGGGCTACTAAATATCCAGTTATAGCTCTTATTTGCACCCCCAGGAACATTTTCCATGCTTGTGTTGCTCCCCAATACTTTTTCCATTTAAAAGTGGCTCAAGGGTATAAAAGGTTGGGGATCCCCGTTCTACATACTGAGCCTTAAGCTGGCCATACACGGTAAGAGCTCACCAAGCGGATCTTCTCCCGAGCCGATGCGGTCGCCATTCTGATGGAAAAATCAAACCTGCCCGATTGTTCGTGCTGAATTGATCAAAAGGACAGATATCGGCAGCTTGAATTGGCCCTTGTGTGGCCACATTAAGTCACACTAACAGGCACACTGGGCACATTGTTTCTAGTTTGAGCATCCCCTGCTAATAGTAAATGAAGTAAGAATTGGACATTTCTAGAAAATCCAGCAAGAAGGGCTGCGCTGATTGTGTTTCATTTAAAGCAAATGGAAAGGTGAAATCCCCGGGGGGGCACAGGTTAAGCACTAACAGTAATCACTTACAGTACCCGATACCCTGGCCAGTGGTTCATACTCAGAAGTTGCCCAGGCCAGTGATTTCACCTTTTCTTTTTCTTTAAATGAAAACAGTTTACAATTAATGTAGCTCAGCAACTTGCATTTATTAGTCATGTCCCTGATTTTGCAGATGATCTGGTAACCCTAATATGAGGTTTGCTATCCGCACAAAGTTCTTTCCCACAGTCCAAAACAAATGGGTAGGGCAAAATGCCCCTGATAAAATAGATGCTAGTATAGTGTGACAATTACACACCTTGATGTGCCTGTTTGTTATCGCAGTGACTGTCTGTATAATTGTACTGTATCTTCTATGATGTTGAACCAAGTCACATGTGCCGGCCCAGTGTGAGCACTGGCAGAACTTCAGCTCTGTTTGCATTCAAAGTCATTCCCAGCCAAGGTGCCCTTCACTGAAAGGATAAAGAGAGCATTTACCTAGTGGAGACCGTGGGAAAATATGCCTAGTTTCCGCTATTTGTTATCTTCATTATATGCACCACGATCTTGATATGGACTGTGAGTGTTTTGTGCTGTTGATTGGTTTGTGATGTAATATAATGACATCACAGCGGCCTATGGGCTTATTGCCTTGCGATTCCACCGTGACAAGGAGTTAATGCAGCTTCTTCAAATACAGGAAAAGATTGATTCTAAAACATTATTTCTTAGATATGTCAGATCATACATCAGACATTAGATTCCCTCTGGTAGTAAATGTTGTTATACTCCCATGGGGTTGTGTCATGGGAGCTTTGTCTCTCATTACTGGAATTATTTGAATGGGGTGAGATATATATATATATATAGTACACAGGGAGGAGCACACCCTATACAAGTCCAAATGCCCTTGGTGCCGGTCAAAAACAAAAATATAAAAGAGTGCCGCACACACAGGGACTTGATACAAAAGAAAAAGTGTTTTTATTGAAAAAATGCCAACATTTCGAGCACAACCAGTGCTCTTCCTCAGGGACAAACCAACAGACCATATCCCAACACCCACAGTATCAAGTCCCTGTGTGTGCGGCACTCTTTCTATTATATATATATATATATGGTGCATAAAGTACCTGCTATTGTAAAATATAGGGATATTATAATTCATCATGGAAATCCGAGATGACTTCTAATAGCCTCATATTTTACAACAGGGGGCACTTTATTTATTATAATATTCAAGTTTCAGTGAGTCAGGTGATAGAAATTACATCACTAAGCTCCGATTATAACTGATGACATCACTAAGCACCGTTTACAATGATATAATTTACTGTTTGGTCCCATAGGGAAATGACCAAACTGTATATTATATATATACCTTTTGAATGATATCCATAATTACAGTGTTAGAGCACACATGGCTTTGAAATAGAGAACAGTGTGTGTCAGAATATCATTCTCAGTGAATGGCCGAGCGCTGGAATCTGTGCGGCTATATTTAGTCGTGCCATCATCTCTCTAATATAGATTCCTGTCATGGCACTCTCGCTTATTGTTTGGGGGGCACTTTCCAAGCAATCATTTCTGCTAAAATTATGCCACATTGCCATTTACTTAATAGGAACATCTGTATTTCAGGCAAAAAGTAATAGATAGTATCAGTAATCCCTTGGGATGAAGTACAAGGTGCAGTTTTATTACTACAGAGGAAAAGGAAATTATTTTTAAAAATTAGAATTATTTGCTTAAAGTGGAGTCTATAGAAGACGGCCATCCCATTTCGGGATAAGGGATCCCATACCTGTACCTTTAACACCATAGGCATGGTGATGGTATATTTGAGTTATAGTGGTATCTTGAATCTTTGCATTTAATATATAGTATTGATGCTTGGTGCTGCTATGAATGAATATCTATATCAGGGATTCCCAACCCTTTATACCTGTGAGCCACATTTAAATGGAAAAAGTATTGGGGAGCAACACAAGCATGAAAAAGGTTCCTGGGGGTACCAATAAGAGCTATAATTGGCTACTTAATAGCCCCTATGGGGACTGGCAGCCTACAGAAGGCTCTGTTTGGCATTATATTTTATGCAACCAAAACTTGCCCCCAAGCCAGAAATTCAGAAATGAGCCCCTGCTTTGAGGCCACTGGGAGCAACATCCAAGGGGTTGGGGAGCAACATGTTTCCCCTGAGCCACTGGTTGGGGATCACTGATCTATGGCCAGGGCCACACAAGTGACTGAGTAGCCAGTGTGGAACTGTTTGGATCAGGAACAAGCTACCTGCCAAGTGAGAGCCATATCTGTGTGGCTGGGGGCATGCTGGAGTGTGTCAGAAGGAGAAGCCCCCGGTAGGTCAGTACCTGTTATGCCAAGACCTACTGTGCTTTATCTAGCACCTACATACTGATAAGGTAGAAATCACACCAGGTGGTAAAGGTTGGCATCATAGGGATGGTGGTAGTTATCATGCAGGTATCAGGGCAGGTGGCAAAGTGTCAACATTAGTAAGTGTAGGGGGCCGTGGGCAAGGAGTGTGGAGTTAGTGGGCCTCATTTATAAACAATGGGCAAATTTGCACCTGGGCAGTAACCCATAGCAACCAATCACTGGTTAGATTTTTTCAGCCAGCTACAGGTTGGAGACTGAAAGCAATAATCTGATTGGTTGCCATTAACTACTACTCAGGTGCAAATTTGCCCAGAGTTTATACATGAGCCCCAGTGTGTAGTTATGTTCTGATACATCCGTGACCTTGAACTCGCTGGGATGACCATGTAGCGCCTCCTTGTTTGATCTAAGCACGTTTTCCCGGGAGGTGATTTCTTATGGAACTTACAGAATTTATACTAAGAATTGTTTTGATTTGACACTATTTATCCAAATGATCCCTACATAACTGCATGTTTATGAAGAAAAAGTTTGATCATTTAACATATAAATCTAATGGATCCTGTTGTAAATAATCACGTTCAGTACAGCAGATTTCTAACATTTACAGCTTTTCGTGTCAAAATGAAGATTTAAATACAATAAGTGCAGGGTTTGTACTAGGGATGCCCTGAATTCCGGATTTGGTTCGGGATTCGGGCCGAATCCAGGCTTTTTTTTAAGGATTCGGTTTCGCCCGAATCCGAGTTCTACGGGGCAGGGACCTCCATCCTCTTGTGTCTTTGACTCTTATCTTATTGCAACTGTATCTTGTATTTATTTGTATTTATTGTAATACTGTGTATTTATCTATTATTATCTTAATAACCCCCTGTTTGTATTAATGTATTCTATTGTACAGTGCTGCGTACATAAGTAGCACTTTATAAATAAAGATATACATACACACATACATATGTTATTAAGGATTCCGATTCGGTTCGGGATTCGGCCGAATCCTTCAGGGTGGGTTCAAACCCAAAAAAGTGGGTGCATCCCTAGTTTGTACTTGTAGAGTGTAAGCTCTTTTGGGCAGGGCTCCCTTCACCTCCTGTATCGGTTATTGGTTGCTTTATATGTTACTCTGTATGTCCAATGTATGAAACCCACTTATTGTACAGCGCTGCGGGATATGTTGGCGCTTTATAAATAAATGTTAATAATAATAATACATAGGATGTCTGATACGACATGTATTATAGGTCGGTCGCTGTCAGTCAAGTGACCCAGACGGAGAAGCCCAAGGTGGGAGGAATTCACCCGGATGCCTCCCCCCCCCAGCAGCCCAGGCCATAGCCATAGTGTTAAAGCTTCTGTTCACTTCCCCACACACCCCTCCTCCACTCCCACAGCAGCGTGTGTGTCAGGAGAGCTAGCTGCAGCCTGCACAGCACGAGGGAGAGCCCCGCTGCAGCTCTGCATTCACCCAAACCTGCCCCGCACTGCCACCGTCACGTTCATTCAAAGTTGCCTTGTGTCGGAAATACCCCCCCCCCACCAGGGTGCCTATAATGCAGCATCCCATCGACTCGCAGGGACCGTGCCACTGTACGAAGGGGGTGTGTGTGTGTTTCTCTGTCTGTTTATTCTTGACGTCACAGCAGTCCGACAGCAGAACCTTCCACTGAGCCGAGCGCGTGCTCCGAGCACATGGAAACTGATCTACAGCCTTCACGTTGGGGATTTATTTTATCCACGCGCCCCACTTTCCTTTTTTTTCCCCATGGATTATACGATGGCACCTCCGGCCGGGCAACGCGGGCATCTCTGGGTGAGTATCAATCCGTTAGGGTGCGTGCTGATGCTGCCCCACTCATTCTGCAGGTAAAGATGCCAAAACAAGAGCTAGCGGAAGCACATACTGTGGCTTTTCTTACATTTTCCCACCGCCGTCGTTCCTTTGCCTGTGTTTCCCTGGGATTAATTGGAGTGCATCACCGAGAAGCTTATTAACCAAGCTCCATTTATAACCAACCATCCCAAAAAGCTTTATGTTTTCAGCACGGAATCCTGCTAAAATACATAACGTTCCCGACATATAAAAAAAGCTGAATTTTGATTGTAACTTTGTGAGAAAACGACTGCGTATTTTTTCATCCCCGCTCGTAACGATCAGGCTGGGCTTATTCTCCTAAATATAGAAGCCTTTGGTAGAATAAGGTACAAAGTGCTTGTGTATGGATGATTTATACTGCATTCCTGCTCCGTGTAGGCAATCTCTACATACATGTTTATGCTATGGCTGGCTGCCTTGCTAGATAATGAAAGTAAAAAAGAAACAAATCTTTTTACTTGTTTCTACGTACAAATGCATATTATTGTTACTTATATGCTCTCCGGGAGCGAATAACGTTCCATCCGAATTTAGGCCGCACGAGCACATGGTGAAGAGGTAAAGGTGCTTAATACGACCTCGTGTTCCCAGTCTTGGCTCGCAGCTCTCATTTTATGAGCGTGAACACAAGAGAGACCCTGATTTATTCCAAGATTCCGACTCCTGAGCCGTGTATCCGTAAAATACCTGCCTTTCTGACACTTTGTACCTGTGCCATGTGGACGAGCCGATGACTGTTTGTGCACATGTGACTTCCAAACACCCACAATAACAATCAAAGGTTTTGCTTTCTGATGCCGCATCATTTTCATAATGACACTGCGCCGGTTTATGCAACATAAAGAGAAAAAGAAAACACGCACATGTATGTCGCACGCGTGCCAAATTAAAATGGGGGCGATATGTGCCCCCCCTTCCGCCGCCGTACAAATTAAAACCGTATGAGCTGTTTGTTCGACAGCTAGGCTGCTGGGAATGGGACACATCCATCAAGGCTCAGTTATGTAATATGTGCAGCATATGATCCCCTACATCTCCGGCCCCATTGCTACTGGGCCTGGCATCTATTTTCAGACATGGATACTAGTGAGGAGGGTGCAGGGGAAAAAAACACTGTCAGTTCTGCAACTTAGCACGTGCCATTGGGAAAGTTGCTGATATATAACGGATTGTGTCGATCTGGATTTCTTTTTTCTTTCTTACAATGGGGATAAATAATTCGCCGGGCACTGCTTCTCCGCAGGTTTAACTTTGGTGGGACTAGTATGTATTTATTGCATCCAGGTATGACAGTGGGAAATTATTTCTAGCATATCACTTTAAATCTGGGCATAATTATATGTCTCTTGTAAGCCATTTGCATGTACAGGTACGGGACACGTTATCCAGAATGCGCGGGACCTGGGGTTTTCCAGAAAAGGGGTCCGTAATTCGGATCTCCATACTAAAAAATTATTTAAGCAGTAATTAATAGGGATGTTCTGAATCCACTTTTTTGGATTTAGCTGAACCCAGAATCCTTTATAAAGGATATGGCCGAATACCGGAAGAGTTAAATGTTGGAGTGCGTGGCGCGAAAATTTTTTAACTTGCGTTTGTATGTGATATAAAGTGATTTTTCGGATTTGGTTTGGCCAGGAGCATGGATTTGGCCGAATACGATCATACCTTGTACTTGATCTCAACTAAGATTTAATTACCCCTTATTGGGGCAGAACAGCCCTATTGGGTTTATTTAATGGTTAAATGATTCCCTTTTCTCTGTAATAATAAAACAGTACCTGTACTTGATCCCAACTAAGATATAATTACCCCTTATTGGGGCAGAACAGCCCTATTGGGTTTATTTCATGGTTAAATGATTCCCTTTTCTCTGTAATAATAAAACAGTACCTGTACTTGATCCCAACTAAGATATAATTACCCCTTATTGGGGCAGAACAGCCCTATTGGGTTTATTTAATGGTTAAATGATTCCCTTTTCTCTGTAATAATAAAACAGTACCTGTACTTGATCCCAACTAAGATATAATTACCCCTTATTGGGGGCAGAACAGCCCTATTGGGTTTATTTAATGGTTAAATGATTCCCTTTTCTCTGTAATAATAAAACAGTACCTGTACTTGATCCCAACTAAGATATAATTACCCCTTATTGGGGCAGAACAGCCCTATTGGGTTTATTTAATGGTTAAATGATTCCCTTTTCTCTATAATAATAAAACAGTACCTGTACTTGATCCCAACTAAGATATAATTACCCCTTATTGGAGGCAAACCAATCCTATTGGGTTTAATTAATGTTTTATTGTTTTTTTAGTAGACTTAAGGTATGAAGATCCAAATTATGGAAAGACCCCTTATCCGGAATACCCTTGGTCCTGAGCATTCTGGATAATGAGTCCTATACCTGTACCTGTTTCTGGATAATAGGTCCCATACCTGTATATATAGATAGATGGACTATGTAGATAGATATAGTAGCTGAGGTACCCAGCGTTTCCCTAGAGATTTATGTTACACCTTTTGTTGGATTGGTACATTGGCCTTTAACCAGTATTGGCTGGTAATGGGGTTTGCAGGCAATTAGTCTGCATACATTTTGACAGCAACCTAATACTGTGGAGTAGGGCAATCTCATTGGTCAGAATTTAGGCATGTGATTTTGAAGTAATCCGATGGCAGGGTCAAACTGCACATCTCTGAACACTTCTAGGTATATGCTATCTCTTTTGTCAAAGTGCTGAGTAGTTTTCTTATAATATGGAATGCCGCAATCTCATTGGTCAGATAGATTTTGGAGTAAACTGAAGGCACATTAAAACTCAGCAGCTTTGAACAACCTTAAATTGGCCATATATTGGCCGATCTGGTAGTCTCTCTAACTGAATGTCCACAGGCTGGAAGGTGTTTGTACAAGGGGACACTTATGGCAAATGTTCTATTTTTATAATTTTTTGTGCTGTCTGCAAGAACAGTCTGAACAGCAGGAAGTGAAGAGGAGCTTGACTTCCTCATTGGTCAATTCACCATGCATTGGCACGCTACTGATGACTGATGACATTTTCAAACCTGCCTGATCAATAAACTGGTATATTTAGTACATGGATACTGGGCAACTTTGACAGGCCACCATACACTCACAGATGCATGTATGGCCAGATTTAGGGGGTTATGTAATAAAAGGCACTAAGTTTGCCCAGGAGCAGTAACCCATAGCAACCAATCAGCAGTTAGTATTTATTAGTCACCTTACTGGTTTACTAGTCATCTTATTGGTTGCTATGGGTTATTACTTCTAGGTAAACGTAGTGCCTTTTATTACGCATGGGGGTATGAAGAGTTTTTCCTTTGCCACAGTATGATTGGCCAGTTGAGCAGGTGTGTGATTTTGAGGTAAACACATGGCACCCATGGGGACCTCTATTTACTGTGTCCTTACCTACAGTGTCCTGCTGGGTAGCTCTTCAAAATGGCGTGGTGTGATCTGATTGGTGAGATGGGAAGCATGTATTGTTGAGATAAAGGGATTTTAGAATTAATCTCATCATCTGCAAAGACCCACACGTAAAGGTATCGGACCCCTTATCCAGGAACCCATTATCCAGAAAGTTCCGAATTACGAAAAGGCCACCTCCCATAGACTCCATTATAAGCAAATAATTCTAATTTTTCAACATAATTTCCTTTTTCTCTGTAATAATAAAACAGGTATGGGACACGTTATCCAGAATGCAAGGGACCTGGGGTTTTCCGGATAAGGGGTCCGTAATTCGGATCTCCATACCTTAAGTCTACTAAAAAATTATTTAAGCAGTAATTAATAGGGATGTTCTGAATCCACTTTTTTGGATTTAGCTGAACCCAGAATCCTTTGTAAAGGATATGGCTGAATACAGGAAGAGTTAAATCTTGGAGTGCGTGGCGCGAAAAATTTTCAACTTACATCTGTATGTGACATAAAGTCACATGATTTTTCAGATTCGGTTCGGCCAGGAGCATGGATTTGGCTGAATACGGTCATACCTTGTACTTGTTCCAACTAAGATATAATTACCCCTTATTGGGGGCAGAACAGCCCTATTGGGTTTATTTAATGGTTAAATGATTCCCTTTTCTCTGTAATAATAAAACAGTACCTGTACTTGATCCCAACTAAGATATAATTACCCCTTATTGGGGGCAGAACAGCCCTATTGGGTTTATTTCATGGTTAAATGATTCCCTTTTCTCTGTAATAATAAAACAGTACCTGTACTTGATCCCAACTAAGATATAATTACCCCTTATTGGGGCAGAACAGTCCTATTGGGTTTATTTAATGGTTAAACGATTCCCTTTTCTCTGTAATAATAAAACAGTACCTGTACTTGATCCCAACTTAGATATAATTAATCCTTATTGGAGCCAAAACAATCCTATTGGGTTTAATTACTTTTTAAATAATTTTTTTAGTAGACTTAAGGTATGAGATCTGAATTACAGAAAACCTCAGGTCCCAAGCATTCTGGATAATGGGTCCCATACCTGTACATGCTTTGTTGCATTTGGCCTTTCCCTATGGAATTCTGAAACGTAATCAGATTGAGGGGCCGGGACCAAAGGTTTGCTAACCAAAAGTAGTTATTTGTTGCATTCTGTGTCCAAATGAATGATTTGTGATAATATGAAATAAGACAAGACAGGGCACAGAGAGATAAAGGGCCATTTCATGCTGAGGCCTGATTGCTTCAAACCAGATGTACCTATGGCCATCCCCGTGGATGGGAGGGTAGTCCCCGAGATGTCTTCATACATTCAGTCATAATGTGTCTCAACGAATGAAGAACGCATTGGATCTCTTATCCAGAAACCCAATATCCTGAAAGCTCTGTATAACAGGAAGGCCATCTCCCACAGAGTCCATTTGAAGCAAATAATTCTAGTTTATAAAATCGATTTCCTTTTTCTCTGTAATAGTAAAACAGTACCTTGATGGGAACTAAGCTGCATTGGTAGAATTAAGGTATGGTGATTCAAATTATGGTAAAAAAATAAAAAATTATCTGGGTTAGGGAAATAATGTTAAAGGCGAATGTACTGTACATACCTGCTGGGCATGGAGTGTGCACAGGGTTCTGAGTAAAGTTATTATTCTGTTATAGATCATTTTGCTAGTAAATGTCTCCTTTCTGCCATTTTGTTCCAGTGAAATTATATTTATGATGGTTATGTCCTGCTAATATCGATGCGGTCGGTGCTGGCGAGTATTGTGTATTTATTGTACTGAGAGAAAAACTGGAGCTGCAGTTATTTGTGTGTGTGATTATGTATGGCTGCCTTACAGTCAGCAGCATTAGGGATGCACCAAATCCCTTTGGTTTGGGATTCACTGGATCCTTACAGCAGTGATCCCCAACCAGTGGCTCAGGGGCAACATGTTGCTCCCCAACCCCTTGGATGTTGCTCTCAGTGCCCCCAAACCAGGGAGTTATGTTTGAATTCCTGACTTGGGGGCAAGTTTTGGTTGAATAAAAACAAGATTTCCTACCAAATAAAGCCCCTGTAAGCTGATAGGGTGCATAGAGGCTGCCTAATAGCCAATCACAGCCCTTATTTGGCTCCTTCATTAACTTTTATGGTGCTTGTGTTGCTCCCCAAGTCTTTTTACATTTGACCGTGGCTCACGAGTAAGAAAGTTTGGGGCCACCTGCCTTACAGAATGGATCAGTTTGGCAGAACCCTAAAGGTAAGAACCTACGGAACGAGTAACCACTCTGAAAGGCTTTCCACCGCCAACAATAGAAGTCACAGGTGGAAAGCCCTTTGCTTCTGACTTCGCTTCTGTAATCCAAAGTAGTGCAAAGTTTCCTCCTGCAGGCAACTTAGAGCGACTTTTCACGCGACTTCTATTGTTCCCGGTCAACACCAATTTCGGAGCGGTTACTCGCCCGCCATAGCAGAGATCTATCGTGGGCGAGTAACTTGCTCTGTGGGCTCTTAATCTAAAAGCTAAGAGACTTTAAAGGTCAAGAAAACTGAAAGTGGCTATTTTTTTTAATGTCAAATTTGAGTTTGGATTTGGTTCCGAGGTCGCTAGCGCCATTGCCAGTACACCTGAACCTTCTGTGCGTGGCTCTCTTCTGTAAATCTAGGTAATAAACCCTACAGCAGGGGTGGCCAGACTTTTTTCGTCCGCGATCGACCGTTTCATCAGAAATCCATGGGGGATCGACTGGTGGAACGCGATCAAAGTATTTGCCACCCCTGCCCTACGGTGTAGCAGCAGCTGTGACCTTCTGCAACTGGGGCAAGTATTGTACACTCCACCTTATGGGGCCCATATACAAAAGGTCAGCACACAGCCCATCACTAAATGGCGGCTCAAGGGAAAGGATGTAAAAGGGCAATATTTACTGATATATATATTCCAGTTTGGGGAGATTCTTTAATAGGTCACTTAACATAATATAAACTGTCTGTTGGTTACATATTCATTCTGGGGGTATAGTTTCCCTTTAACACATATTTTCCTCATCACATTGCAATGTAAGGAAGGTGAAGGGGAGTGGGAGAATTAGCTGACTCTGTAAGGGATTGGCCACCCACCCAAGTCTTATCTCTCGTAGTTTGCACACTACTTAAGAACAAATATTGGATTTAGGGTTCCGGCCATTTAAATCTGAAATATCCACAACTGGCTTTTCTGTTGGCCATACAATGGTTTCACCCAGCAGAAAGCTTTGTAATTGCTTTTGTTAAAGCGTGTGTACTATGGACTTATTAGCCCACACCGGCATAGCGATGCTATCTGCCCTGCCTCATTGTAGTACTTGAATTACTCACTCCTTAGTGGTCCCACTGACCTGTCTGACCCAGAGAGTTACGAATGTATACACATAGCTATAAATCTGTTTGTTGTACTTCTTAGGGACTTTCCTGCCCTTGTACCAACACATTATCCACCTGCCCTTTCTGCTCTCTGTCTTGTTAAACTGCCTAATGTACAGACGGCAGAAACTCCCATCCAGCGCAGCTACCACTCCCATCATCCTTAGCGTGCAAGATGTAGGAGTCAAGAGGTTTTTGGATTTTCTTTTTTTTTTTTTTAAATTCTATTTTTATTGATTTTGTTATAAACAAGGGGTATTATAGAAAGAGGGAAGGAAGAAAAGTGAGGAGGGGGGGAAGTAGGGGATGGAGAGTGTGTTATGGTGTTTAAGGGCTCTGGCTTGTCGCATGCGTTTTTCCACCCCGGCGATTTGGCAACAAGTCGCCACGACAATACACACAAAGAGATTTCATGTATGTATGTATGTATGTATGTATATCTTTATTTATAAAGCGCTACTTATGTACGCAGCGCTGTACAGTAGAATACATTAATACAAACAGGGGGTTAAAGATAATGGATAAATACAGAGTACAACAATAAATACAAATAAATACAAGGTGCAGTTGCAATAAGAGTCAGAAACACAAGATGAAGGAGGTCCCTGCCCCATAGAGCTTACAATCTATATGGGAGGGGTAACTAACAGACACAAATGGGCAAATGTAGGTGCTGTAGGTCACAGTGGGTGACCTTACTCATACGAGTTGAGCTCCAGGCGATCTGCTACCCATGGTACCACTCAACAGTTACCCCTCCCACATGTTTACTCAAGTTGCTCAGAAAAGGGTCTGTGTGCGATTTGAAACAGCAGGCGACTTGAAGTAGTCTTTCGTATGTTTTGACGCTGGCGATTTCCATTGGTTTAGCATTGGCGTCTTGTCGCCAAATCGCTCTTTTAAAAATCGCCGGCGACAAATCTCCTCGTGTGCCAGAGCCCTTAGACAGCAGTTGCTGGAGACTCCAGCCACAGGTTCCAAATCTTCTCAAACTTTAGTGGGCATCCTCTGGCTAAGTAAGTTAACCTGTAGAGTTTCAATTGAGAGTTTATTAGCTTTATCCATTTATTTAAAGTAGAAGGTAGGTTGTGCATAAAAAAGAGAGCCCTCATAAGTGATCTGGAGGGGTCTTGGGTAATAGGGAGTCCACCAGGCCCAACAGGCATGTGATTGGGTTTAGAACTTATTTAATAAATATTTAGCACTTTCTAGACTAGGGATCCCCAACCTTTCTTACTCGTGAGCCACAGTCAAATGTAAAAAGACTTGGGGAGCAACACAAGCACCATAAAAGTTCATGGAGGAGCCAAATAAGGGCTGTGATTGGCTATTAGGGGCCTCTATGCACCCTATCAGCTTACAGGGGGCTTTATTTGGTAGCAACTTTAGGTAAGGAGAGTTCGTCTGCTATGAAGCACATGACTTGTTGCCAGAATCTTCAGATATCTGGGCAGTTCCAAAGTAAGTGAATGAAATCAGCGTCAGGTTCATTGCAGCGAAGGCATCGGGAGTGTTCCAAGCGACCCATCTGGTGTAGTTTCTTAGGTGTTAAGTAGGTTTGGTGTATAATTTTGAATTGAATTAATTTGTCTCTTGTACTTATTAATGGGGAATAGAGATTATCCACCACCTCTTGGTTCTTGGATTTTTAATGCTGTTTTTTTGTGCGACAGTTTTGGTGCAAGAAGTCGAAAAATTCAGACTTCTTTTTCCTGCTTAGATGTCCGACATTTGTGGAAATGAGTTTATTTGATTTTTTTTTTTATTTGAGTTTTAGTAAACTTACCCCTTAATCTCTAGAACAGTAATCCTAAACCAGTGGCCCAGGGGCAACATGTTGCTCCCCAACCCCTTGGGTGTTGCTCTCAGTGCCCCCAAACCAGTTATTTTTGAATTCCTGACTTGGGGGCAAGTTTTGGTTGAATAAAAACAAGATTTCCTACCAAATAAAGCCCCCTGTAAGCTGATAGGGTGCATAGAGGCCCCTAATAGCCAATCACAGCCCTTATTTGGCTCCTCCATGAACTTTTATGGTGCTTGTGTTGCTCCCCAACCCCTTGGGTGTTGCTCTCAGTGCCCCCAAACCAGGTAGTTGTGTTTAAATTCCTGACTTGGGGGCAAGTTTTGGTTGAATAAAAACAAGATTTCCTACCAAATAAAGCCCCTGTAAGCTGATAGGGTGCATAGAGGCCTAATAGCCAATCACAGCCCTTATTTGGCTCCTCCATGAACTTTTATGGTGCTTGTGTTGCTCTCCGAGTCTTTTTATATTTGACTGTGGCTCCCGAGTAAGAAAGGTTGGGGACCCCTGGTCTAGAAAGTGTTAAATAATTAATAAATAATGATAAATAAAGAGCCACGGTGACATTATTTAGGTGACTACATTTGCCAACATGCATACATTCCTTTTCCCAAAATATATTGATATGAAAATCTGTCGGACGGGGAAAAAAAAAGAGAAAAACAAATTCAATGATAAATGGAAAAAAAAACATCTGGAAAAATATTAGTTTTATTTGAATTTCATTGGAAAACCCAATTGGACCTTTAGGAATTCTACCCTATAAGGTTTATTTCATTTGAAAACTTTTATTAGTCTGAAAGTTCTGTGCCAAAAATAAAAATAAAAACAGCATTTTTAAAAATTTTTCTTAAAAATAAACATCAAAAGTAGAAAACATTAGGTCCTTTAAATGATATCAGTTTAAATGTCACCCTCCTTATAACGCCACCCTCTTTCTCCCGTTTGTCCTCTGCTTCAAGTAAGCAATGGAGAGCATTTTATAAGCAAAGTACAAATGGCGCTCATATATTAAAGTTTGTTTGGACACGTCTGTGTTTTTCTAGCTATCTAAGGACAAGAACCTTGTCTTTATTTAAACAAAGCAAAAACACTATTCAGAGATTGAGCAGTTACACTTTTAAGGAAATAGGGTCATTAGGGTGATAATGATGCACAGCAGGCATTTTTGAGACCTTCATCTTACAGGTATGGGATCTGTTATCCGGAAACCTGTTACGGGAAGGCCATCCCCCATAGACTCCATTATAAGCAAATAATTCTAATTTTTAAAAATGATTCCCTTTTTCTCTGTAATAATAAAACAGTACCTGTACTTGATCCCAACTAAGATATAATTACCCCTTATTGGGGCAGAACAGCCCTATTGGGTTTATTTCATGGTTAAATGATTCCCTTTTCTCTGTAATAATAAAACAGTACCTGTACTTGATCCCAACTAAGATATAATTACCCTTTATTGGGGGCAGAACAGCCCTATTGGGTTTATTTAATGGTTAAATGATTCCCTTTTCTCTGTAATAATAAAACAGTACCTGTACTTGATCCCAACTAAGATATAATTACCCCTTATTGGGGCAGAACAGTCCTATTGGGTTTATTTAATGGTTAAATGATTCCCTTTTCTCTGTAATAATAAAACAGTACCTGTACTTGATCCCAACTAAGATATAATTACCCCTTATTGGGGCAGAACAGCCCTATTGGGTTTATTTAATGGTTAAATGATTCTCTTTTCTCTGTAATAATAAAACAGTACCTGTACTTGATCCCAACTAAGATATAATTACCCCTTATTGGGGGCAGAACAGCCCTATTGGGTTTATTTAATGGTTAAATGATTCCCTTTTCTCTGTAATAATAAAACAGTACCTGTACTTGATCCCAACTAAGATATAATTACCCCTTATTGGGGGCAGAACAGCCCTATTGGGTTTATTTAATGGTTAAATGATTCCCTTTTCTCTGTAATAATAAAACAGTACCTGTACTTGATCCCAACTAAGATATAATTACCCCTTATTGGGGCAGAACAGCCCTATTGGGTTTATTTAATGGTTAAATCATTCCATTTTCTCTGTAATAATAAAACATATCTTTTTCTATAAATCTTTTTTGTTTTTCACAAAGTCCCTATGTGTGCGGTACTCTGTCTATCTATTGAATTTTCTTTGACCAGCACCGAGGGCAGTTGCCTCTACTTGAAGGGTGTGCTCTTTTCTGTTTCTTTATATATATATATATATATATATATATATATATATATAGCCAGAGCACACCTAGTTCATGGCCTGTATGAGCAGCAAAGGTGCCTCTTCTTTTATCGCAGCTAAGTGTTACAGCAAGTCATATGGAATCCGACATTCCATTCTTGATATTTTTGGCATCTCCACATAGTACGTGTGTATTTTATGGGTTGGTTTAGAGAGGAAACTATTCCAAGCTTGCTTTTTCAAACAGCAGTCTCAACCAACATATTTCATACAAACGTTAAAAGAAAGTAATTGCTTTTTGGGTTTAAACCTGCAACACTTGGAACCTTTAAACGCTGAAGCCGTAGAAACAGCGAGCACATTGAGTATGGCTGCGCGCCAAGGGAAGAATCCTATGTGCCCTCACTGCTTCACTGCTCCCTTTTACTGGGCAGGCAGGCCGGGAAAGCTCTAGAAGAATTCTCATCAAAGGTCTTCATGTCATCCAGAACTAATTTATACAGTAATTCTAGAACTCTCCCGAGAAGTCTTCCACACATGTGATTGACCCCATTTTTCTGCTGTCCTTATACGTAATGCCCATCATACAGTTTCATTCTTCTTTCTGTAATTTCAGTTATTCTTATACTTTTAAAAGCCCATAATAAAAAAGTAGATTTTTTTCTTATACAGGTATAGGTCCCGTTATCTGAAATGCTTGGGACCAAGGGTTTTTCCAGATAAGGGGTCTTTCCGTAATTTGGATCTCCTTACCTTAAGTCTACTAAAAAATCAATAAACCATTAAACCCAATAGGATTGTTTTGCATCCAATAAGGGGTAATTATATCTTAGTTGGGATCAAGTACAGGTACTGTTTTATTATTACAGAGAAAAGGGAATAATTTAACCATGAAATAAACCCAATAGGGCTGTTCTGCCCCCAATAAGGGGTAATTATATCTTAGTTGGGATCAAGTACACGTACTGTTTTATTATTACAGAGAAAAGGGAATCATTTAACCATTAAATAAACCCAATAGGGCTGTTCTGCCCCAATAAGGGGTAATTATATCTTAGTTGGGATCAAGTACAGGTACTGTTTTATTATTACAGAGAAAAGGGAATCATTTAACCATTAAATAAACCCAATAGGGCTGTTCTGCCCCCAATAAGGGGTAATTATATCTTAGTTGGGATCAAGTACAGGTACTGTTTTATTATTACAGAGAAAAGGGAATCATTTAACCATGAAATAAACCCAATAGGGCTGTTCTGCCCCCAATAAGGGGTAATTATATCTTAGTTGGGATCAAGTACACGTACTGTTTTATTATTACAGAGAAAAGGGAATCATTTAACCATTAAATAAACCCAATAGGGCTGTTCTGCCCCAATAAGGGGTAATTATATCTTAGTTGGGATCAAGTACAGGTACTGTTTTATTATTACAGAGAAAAGGGAATCATTTAACCATTAAATAAACCCAATAGGGCTGTTCTGCCCCCAATAAGGGGTAATTATATCTTAGTTGGGATCAAGTACAGGTACTGTTTTATTATTAAAGAGAAAAGGGAATCATTTAACCATTAAATAAACCCAATAGGGCTGTTCTGCCCCCAATAAGGGGTAATTATATCTTAGTTGGGATCAAGTACAGGTACTGTTTTATTATTAAAGAGAAAAGGGAATCATTTAACCATTAAATAAACCCAATAGGGCTGTTCTGCCCCCAATAAGGGGTAATTATATCTTAGTTGGGATCAAGTACAGGTACTGTTTTATTATTACAGAGAAAAGGGAATCATTTAACCATTAAATAAACCCAATAGGGCTGTTCTGCCCCAATAAGGGGTAATTATATCTTAGTTGGGATCAAGTACAGGTACTGTTTTATTATTACAGAGAAAAGGGAATCATTTAACCATTAAATAAACCCAATAGGGCTGTTCTGCCCCCAATAAGGGGTAATTATATCTTAGTTGGGATCAAGTACAGGTACTGTTTTATTATTACAGAGAAAAGGGAATCATTTAACCATGAAATAAACCCAATAGGGCTGTTCTGCCCCAATAAGGGGTAATTATATCTTAGTTGGGATCAAGTACAGGTACTGTTTTATTATTACAGAGAAAAAGGTAATCATTTTTTAAAAAATGAATTATTTGATTAAAATGGAGTCTAAGTAGATGGCCTTTCAGTAATTTGGAACTTTCTGGATAATGGGTTTCCGGATAAGGGGTCCAATACCTGTATTATTATTGTTACTTTTTAGTACTAATCTTTCCATACTGTCCCTCTCTTACTCATACCCCAGTCTCATTCAAACCACTGCCTGGTTGCTAAGGTAAACAAGTCCCCAGCAACCTGATAGAGGCCAGAATTCCATAGAAAAGAAAACCAATTTGAATTTGTCTTAGAATATCAATGATGCAGCTATGTCACCTACTACAATTTGAACAGTGCTGTTTGTAGCAGCGACCATAACATTCACTTGTTGGTGTTTCCCATTGACATCAGTGGGCAGCTCCACCTCCATGAAGGACCATGGACAGCAGCCTACAGTGCCTCCCACTGATCAAGTCAAGGGGAAGCAACTACTAACAAATAGCAGCTATTTTGACCACTGATGTCTTTGAGAAGTAGGAACATTTGACAACTACAGGTGGAGTCTGAGTAGAATTGGGGTAAAAAAAACCAAGCCACAGGGAGTATTGGATCTTCTGACCAGTGAAACTGGTTGTTAGACTTATTTAGGTCCAACATTTAAGAAGAACTATTCAGTCACAGTTCCAAAGAGCGTTCAAGCCAAGTTGGGCTTTCAGGACTGTTTATGAATTTAAACAGGAGTTTTCCCTAAATGTAACCCTAACTGCCCATTAGGCTTGGCTCATCCACCAAGTCTCTGTGCCGCCCTATCTTTGCGTTAGTAAGAAGTCAAAATTTCCACATTAGCGACTGCATGAATAAAAGAGGCCTCTGCCATTTCCGTCCTGTGTATTTGCTGAAAAAGAGCATCGTTAAAGTCGGACTTTAGGCCAGGAGGCATTTTGGGTTATTGCGAGGGATAATGTACCCATTTATGGGGAAATTCTAATAGTCAGAAATGTACAGCATGGAGCCAAATATATAACTTTCCCTGTGAAGCTGGGTTTAATATAAATAAAATGACATTCATTTCCTGTCTGCAACATACTTTGTGAAAATGGCCGGGCTCTTTTTAAAAGGGGCCTTTTGTCTCTTATCTAACTTTGCTGCAGCACAGAGAACATATACAATGGCCGCACTGTTTTAAAGGGACATTGTACATTGTGGTCTCAGCTGAGCAGTGGGTGCCCCCTTCTTAGTGACAGGCAGTTCTTCGGGAAATAACTGAAACGCTCTTTACTATCGGTGAGCCATCTTTCAAACCGTGAATCCCGAAACCGTGAAATTGAGCCGCTTCGGTGCGTAACGCCGCAAATTCTGTTGAAATCTTTTCTACACGTACAATGAAATTGCCAGCACAGAAGCTACAAATTGCCATTAGGCCAGTTCCAGCTGAAGGATAGAAAATGCCATGAAGCTTGTCTGATTCACAGCACAAACTTCCCTTCTGCGCCTTACGGGCATATTAGCGTTTCTATGGGGACGGCATGCCTGGCGTCAATGCAGAAGCGTCCGAAAAAGCTTGAGATTGTACAGGCTGTATTGTATTCGTATAGTCATACATCTGCTTATTAAGGGGCAGCAGCTCCGTGAATGAATGGCGTATTGCGTAGGATCTTGATGTAAGCGGGAAGGATTCCTTCGGAAAATATTTATTGACGCTTGACGCTGTACCGTCATTAAACTGAGTATTCATGATGAATGAGTAAATACTTCTCTGACTCTGAAAGGCTCTTATATTTGGGTAGAGATGTTTATAAGACTCACAAGATGCTCTTTTTTGCAGATAAGGAGCACAAGTGGTTACTCGTCTGTAGCCCCACTCATCTATTGTAATCAGTCATCTGCCCCCAGATTGGGAATGCTAAAGCCCAGGTACTGGAGGCTGTGACACACAGATAACTATGTTGCTTATCAGTCTTCCTCTCGGACTGAGATAGAATAAGACAAATTGCTGATCTAGACATGGGAGACATTAAAGCCCCTCATTAAAGTTCCGTTCCCAGAAGATCCAAAGAGTCTTCCACAGAGGAGCAGATATTGGTAAGGCGTTAAGGTGGCCATACACGGGCCATATCGGGACATTGTAGCTCCCGATATCGGTCCCTTGGACTGATTCGTCAGCTTATCGGCCCATGTAGGGGCAGGAACAAGGGGCATGCCCGACCAATATCTGGCCTGAAATCAGCCAGATATCGATCGGGCAGGTTAAAAGATTTAGTCAGATCGGGGACCGCATCGGTTCGTTGATGCGGTCCCTGAATTAATTGCCCCATTGCTGCCATTATAATTCGAATTAGCCCACATTTTCCCCGATATCACCCACCCGTAGGTGGGGATATCGGGAGAAGATCCGCTCGCTTGGCGAGCTCGCCAAGTGAGCGGATCTTCACGTGTATGGGGACCTTTAGGACAGTAGGTAAAATATAAAAAGATCTGAATGAATGGAAAAAAATATGTATGTGATGTTGTAGGACTTGTGCAATAATCTAGAGCAGGGCTGCCCAGCTGGAGGCCCGCAGGCCAGATGTGGCCCATCAAAGGATATTTATGGCCCCCCAGCCTGCTTAAAGGTTCCTTACACTTCAGTGTATGACATTATAATTTTTATTTAATCTAGCCCTCCAGCATGCTATAAGAGAAATAATGGGTCCACTACATTTAATTAATTGCACAGCACTGGTCTAGAGATCTGTACGCCATAAGTTATAAAGGTGGCCATACATGGGCCAATTCTAGCTGCCGATATGGGTCCCTTAGACCGACTTGGCAGCTTATCGGCCCGTGTATGGGGCACTAACGACGGGCCTGTAAAAGTTTAGTCGGATCGGGGGCCGCATCAGCTTGTTGATGTGGTCCCCGAACCGACTGCACCTATACCTGTTGTTCTAATTCAATCTTTGGCCAACGACCGAATTAGCCTGAATTAGCCCAATATCGTCCAGGTGGGGATATTGGGAGAAGATCCAAGCTAAGTAAGTGGATCTTAGCATGTATTCAGCAGGTGTATGCCCTACCAGATAGGAGGAATAAAAGAGGGTCCTGGCATCACTAGGCTAATGCTCAGATTGACTGCAAGTTTATCTAGACCTGCAAATTTTCTGATTGGGTGCAACTTGGTTTAAGCACTGCCCTCCTTAAACCGATTACACCAAAAAAATAGATAAAATGAGGCCCATCATTTTCTCTCTCAATAGTCTTAATCAGAGCCCAAGGCTGTGTATGCTCCAGAGGAGCCCATAAGTGCTAGTGGCCCTACCGGTTCTGAAAGACTTGGTGCATGCTACATACTGCTTCTTTGTTGCAGTGACTGTGTAGTTATAGCAGCAAAGTAGCCGTATGTAGCGCGCATTTGTGGCATCCTTCTGCAATACAGGTGAGGAGCAGTCGGAACTTTCTATCGGTGCCGTTTGTAGAAACTTGAGGATTCTGCACAAAGCCGAACAGCTGGAGGCAGAACTGTAATGCCATTAAGCAGATGCCGCAATGCGAAGTTTCCGAGCTTATTCTTTACAAGGAAGAGGGATAAGGAAGCCGCTCCGAGGCGACTGCTGGGCATTGGGCTGTGAAACTTCCTGAGAGAGAACATTTCTTCACTTCTAGAGAAATGACTGAAACAAAAGCTTCTAAATTTAGGTCAGAAAGGGAAAGGGGAAAGCAGATGTGCCAGTGTTTGCAGACATGGGCCTTTTATTTTGAGTGGCCGTGTACTTACAGTATGCAGTGAGACTAAGAACTGCACCCGTTGGTCAATGTCCTTCTGCCATTGAAAGTTAAGAGTATACTCACTCATTATGGGGGCTAAAATGCTCTTCAAAGACATTTCCAGATAAACTAGTTAGAATAATAAAATATCTATCTGCCAACCCCATATCCCTTTAACCCCAATAAGGGGTAATTATATCTTAGTTGGGATCAAGTACAGGTACTGTTTTATTATTACAGAGAAAAGGGAATCATTTAACCATTAAATAAACCCAATAGGGCTGTTCTGCCCCCAATAAGGGGTAATTATATCTTAGTTGGGATCAAGTACAGGTACTGTTTTATTATTACAGAGAAAAGGGAATCATTTAACCATTAAATAAACCCAATAGGGCTGTTCTGCCCCCAATAAGGGGTAATTATATCTTAGTTGGGATCAAGTACAGGTACTGTTTTATTATTACAGAGAAAAGGGAATCATTTAACCATTAAATAAACCCAATAGGGCTGTTCTGCCCCCAATAAGGGGTAATTATATCTTAGTTGGGATCAAGTACAGGTACTGTTTTATTATTACAGAGAAAAGGGAATCATTTAACCATTAAATAAACCCAATAGGGCTGTTCTGCCCCAATAAGGGGTAATTATATCTTAGTTGGGATCAAGTACAGGTACTGTTTTATAATTACAGAGAAAAGGGAATCATTTAACCATTAAATAAACCCAATAGGGCTGTTCTGCCCCCAATAAGGGGTAATTATATCTTAGTTGGGATCAAGTACAGGTACTGTTTTATTATTACAGAGAAAAGGGAATCATTTAACCATTAAATAAACCCAATAGGGCTGTTCTGCCCCAATAAGGGGTAATTATATCTTAGTTGGGATCAAGTACAGGTACTGTTTTATTATTACAGAGAAAAATGAAATCATTTTTAAAAATTAGAATTATTTGATTAAAATGGAGTCTATGGGAGATGGCCTTTCTGTAATTCAGAACTTTCCGGATAATGGGTTTCCGGATAAGGAATGCTATACCTGTATTATGTTATCAGGTGATAAATGCAGGCCATGAGCGTCAGGACCTATGCATATAGGACCCAAGGCTGTTAGAAAGCTATTTAGGGCTCATATGTGGTTCCATCGATAAAAAAGTATTAAAGTAGAAGGAAAGTTAAGTCAAGGGGTTCAGTGAGTCTATTCACTTACCTGCTGGCCTGGAAGACTAGAAAGAGTTGGTGGCACGGCCTCAGGCTGGGGCATTTTTTGAAGAAGAGGTGCTCCAGTCCAAAGCTGCGGATAAGCAACTGGGGAAAAGGGGTGCCATTTTACCCTTCCTTCCCCTTTAAACCAGCCCAACTTTGAAGTGCCGAGCATTCCTGTCCAATCTTGTAGTGGCAAGAACTGTAAGAGACATAAGGTAAATTACAACTAGACAGACAGCTGTAGGGCCTTTCTCTAATTGTGACTCACTACATAAAATAGTTTTCAGATTCAACTGCAAGAAGTGACTGTATGTAATAAAAGCCTAAAGTGTCAAATGAGTTTATTACATTTTAATTGGAGATTGAAGGGTACAGATAATGAATGATATAGGTAATCGTACGTTCAGTTTATCTGTCAGGATTTCTGCAGTGATGTTAACCATTGTATCCATTGGGAACATTGTTTCTATTGTAACAGCACTGTATTAATAAAGGTATTTGTATGTAGCTGCCACTGATAGCAGTGTCTGTCTGAAACAATGCAGCAGAAGCCAGTTGGTCTGGAGCCCTGGTGAAGAATTGGCTTCTGCTGTATTGTTTCACTTGTCAGGACCAGGGGTGAGTGCTAAGTTGTTAGAATAAAATTTTTTTTCCAGCAAAAAATAGGGGCGCAGTTCCCCTTTAAAGAATAAGTAAACCTTTTTTAAAAAAAAAAAAATCTACTTTGTACAGCCCCCAAAATATTTATTTTAAATATATTTGTCTCCCTGCATTCAGATTCATTTTGTTGCTCTATTACAGCCTATTCAACTACAGCTCTTTTACTGGCTTCCTTGTCTAGTGTGAAGCTCCGCCTCCTTTTGCTTTCTGAGTCCTCCTCCTCTCTCCAACTATGATGAGCTCAAAGAGGTGCCTATTGGGCATGACTGATTGATTTCCATTGGAGCAGAGGCAGTGAGCATGCCCAGTAGGCAGATCTTTGAGGTCATCATAGTCAGAGAGGGAAGGAGGGCTCATAAAGCAAAAGAGGGTGGAGCTTCACGGAAGGAAGTTATTGAAAGAGCTGCAATTCAGCTGCTTGTAATAGAGATACAATATAAATCTGCATACAGGGAGCAAGGTATGTTATTCTGGGGCTGTTTAGAGTCATTTTGGGGGATTTTAATATAAAAGGCTTACTTATCCTTTGAGACAGACTCATTGAAGTCATGTGAATAAAAGGTATTTATACATTTTTTTCTGCCCCAGGCTGATATAGTTGGTGACATATAAGCCTAGGTAAAATATATCATCGTAGAAAATATATATCTCTAATTACAGTATTCCTACTGTACTGCTGCTGCCTTAGCCCTGGGCCTTTTTGGTCTGCGCGGTAAATACACTCCTGTGCTTCCATTCTATCCATTATACAATGCAAGTTATATGGGCTCCTTATGCTGAGCTCGCCATGGCTGTTTTATAGATTTACAGCTTTAACAACGCCATCCAAATTCTAAATAAGCTATTCCAAGATGGAGGCCAAAAAAGCGGAGAGTGGAGATGCATGTCAGTCTCAAATATGAACAAATATATCAGAGTAGACAGAAGGATACGTTGTAGTGTGGCTTTAATAAAAGATTTATAGCCAGTATACAAGGTGTGTGTAGTACAGGTATGGGACCTCTTATCCACAATGCTCAGGCATATGGAGTTTTCATCTCCTTACCTACTAAATGTCTACTAAAGTCTACTAAAAAAGCATTGAAACATTAAATCAACCCGATTTGATTGTTCTGCCTTTATTATTGTATCCTAGTTGGCGTTAAGTACTGTAGAAAGTACAGGTTTGGGTTCCCTTATCTGGAAACCTGTATTCAGGAAGTTCTGAATTACGGGAAAGTCATCTCTCATAGACTCCATTATAAGCAAATTTAAGAATGATTTGCTTTTTCTGTATAATAATAAAACAGTACCTGTACTTGATCCCAACTAAGATATAATTACCCCTTATTGGGGCAGAACAGCCCTATTGGGTTTATTTCATGGTTAAATGATTCCCTTTTCTCTGTAATAATAAAACAGTACCTGTACTTGATCCCAACTAAGATATAATTACCCCTTATTGGGGCAGAACAGCCCTATTGGGTTTATTTCATGGTTAAATGATTCCCTTTTCTCTGTAATAATAAAACAGTACCTGTACTTGATCCCAACTAAGATATAATTACCCCTTATTGGGGCAGAACAGCACTATTGGGTTTATTTCATGGTTAAATGATTCCCTTTTCTCTGTAATAATAAAACAGTACCTGTACTTGATCCCAACTAAGATATAATTACCCCTTATTGGGGCAGAACAGCACTATTGGGTTTATTTAATGGTTAAATGATTCCCTTTTCTCTGTAATAATAAAACAGTACCTGTACTTGATCCCAACTAAGATATAATTACCCCTTATTGGGGCAGAACAGCCCTATTGGGTTTATTTAATGGTTAAATGATTCCCTTTTCTCTGTAATAATAAAACAGTACCTGTACTTGATCCCAACTAAGATATAATTACCCCTTATTGGGGCAGAACAGCCCTATTGGGTTTATTTAATGGTTAAATGATTCCCTTTTCTCTGTAATAATAAAACAGTACCTGTACTTGATCCCAACTAAGATATAATTACCCCTTATTGGGGCAGAACAGCACTATTGGGTTTATTTAATGGTTAAATGATTCCCTTTTCTCTGTAATAATAAAACAGTACCTGTACTTGATCCCAACTAAGATATAATTACCCCTTATTGGGGCAGAACAGCCCTATTGGGTTTATTTAATGGTTAAATGATTCCCTTTTCTCTGTAATAATAAAACAGTACCTGTACTTGATCCCAACTAAGATATAATTACCCCTTATTGGGGCAGAACAGCCCTATTGGGTTTATTTAATGGTTAAATGATTCCCTTTTCTCTGTAATAATAAAACAGTACCTGTACTTGATCCCAACTAAGATATAATTACCCCTTATTGGGGCAGAACAGCCCTATTGGGTTTGTTTCATGTTTAAATAAATTTTTAGTAGACTCAAGGTATGGAGATCCAAATTACGGAAAGACCCCTTATCCGGAAAACCTCAGGTCCCAAGCATTCTGGATAACAGGTCCTATACCTGTACTGTTTTATTACAGAGAAAAAGGAAACATTTTTACAAATTTGAATTATTTGCTTATAATGGAGTCTGTGGGAGACGGCCTTCCTGTAATTTATAACTCTCTGGATCATGGGTTTCCAGATAATGGATCCCATAACTGTATAAGAAACAGGTACCTGGTTAGTGATTTAGAAGCATTCCTTGCCTTTAGCGTGTATCAGCTCGGGGCGTGTGTCTGTGTAACCACCTGCTCAGCGCTTAATCCCCCTTATCCTTTATTAGTACAGGAGGAACCTGCTGGGAACGTGGGTTTGACATGTGGATGTCTCGGCACTGTCTGACTGTTGGTGAACCTCTCTTTTTTCTGAATGGTTTTTTTAAAGGACCCATGTTTCTTTTTAGAAAAGATTCTAAGTACAAGATCAACCCTATGATTTTAAAATGTATAAATGAACAATTTATTCAGCTGGAAATGTAACATTCAGGCATTTATGGGTTCATTTTTGGGTTGCCAGCTGTGTTACCTGTTTTGTGCTAAGCTGGCCATTAACAATAAGTTCAGGCCAAAGGAGCAGATCTTTGACTGATTTTATTCTGGGACAAATTGGGCTGATCCAATGAGTTGGGCTAGTGATTGGATCACAATAGGCCCCTATTAGGGTTACCGCCTGTCCGGTTTTGACCAGGTCAAAACCTCCAGCCCATATTAGGAAAACTGGGCAGGACTCGCTAACAATCACCGCGTTGTAGCCCTGCCCCCATGATGTCACCAGTGATATCACCCGCCCCCTGCCCGACGAAGAAAGCCAGCAGAGGTGGCAACCCTAGCACCCAGCAGGAGTTGTCCAACTAGATTTATATACCTGCCTGGTCGATATTTGGCTATTTGACTGATTTCCAGATAGACGATCAGGGAGGGGCCAAAACACAGGCAGATACACGGCCAACTGAATTGGCCCAATCCGCAGATTAAATCTGCCCATTTATGGCCAGCTTTACTTGCTCACCCCTAGGTGCTCAATCTAGGCCTACTTCTACCCCCCAGAGCCAGGCGATAGTATGTGTTGCAGAAATAAATTTGAGAACATTGTGTGCGTTTGTTATGTTTTTACATGACTGCGTAATGGACTGCGTAATGGAAGCAATGGAAGTTCTTATTTGTTAACGTACACTGCAAGTTACGTACACTGCACACACACACGCAACTGTTTGCACAAATGAAAAAGTATTTGCCTTGTCCATATATTTGCTATGAATGACTTATATCACGGTTGTTTGTTACAAAGAGTATTAGCACTATAGCCTTTTTCCATATTTATAATGAACATGTCCATTCTGCTTCACATTCATTAACTAGCATATCCTCTGTCATATCTAGCAGTTTATCTGTGGTTTTGTCTCTGTGACTGTTTCTTAGAAAAGCCTCAGTTAAAAAAGGGCCAAACTTATAGAAAGCAAAGGGGTGGTCAGCACCAAAAACTTAATGTAGGACCAATACTGGGCGCTGAATCCATCTCACCCAGGGAAGGCTGGAAGAAGTAATATTTTGGACATATAAATTGATAATCGGGATACTGGCCATAACTAGTGCAGAAGCAATGACATGGGATGAATGGTTCTCTCTAGGAGCACAAGGACTGATAAGCAGCACATTTAAACACAGATATGCATATAACAATGGCTATATGGTCACTGTGTTACGTAAAATACATGGTGGTCTGTAATTAAGTATATACAGTTGTATAGTAATTGTACTCATTATACAAGTCACTCATGTGGCTAAGCCAGTGATCTCCAACCAGTGGCTCAGGGGCAACATGTTGCTCCCCAACCCCTTGGATGTTGCAGGGGCTTATTTTTGAATTCCTGACTTGGAGGCAAGTTTTGGTTGCATAAAAACCAAGTATAATGCCAAACAGAGCCTCCTGTAGGCTGCCAAATAGACAATTATAGCCCTTATCTGGCACCCTCAGAACTTTATTCACTTTTTCCATTTGAATGTGGCTCACATGTATAAAAGGTTGGGGACCCCTGTTCTAAGCCAACTGCCTCTCTATAAATGTGCAAGAAAGATATTTGTGTGCACTTTGCCATATAGAAATTTGTGGGAACATTGCTGGGGGACTCTACCTAAAAAACCAACAAAGGTGGAGTTTTAGGTAGAATGCCTATTGATCCTCAATACTTATGGAAGACCACCGGGTCATTTAGGGTGAGATTAACACTTATTTGTTGTTCCAGACATTCTTAAGACTGTGGCAGAATAGTTGGTAGATCAATGTTTCCATATATCTGTTAGGCCTCTGTGAGTTAAGGAGGCCCCGGACAAATTGTCACCTATCACAAAAAGTCTAGAAAGTCTACATTTTTGGTCCTGGAGTCTACATTTTTGGCCATAGACGCACATGGAAGTTTGTGACCAATTTAAAAAGTCACTGACATAAAATAAAATATCTCATAATCAAGGTCTAATCCAGTAATGGCGAGAAGTTTCTAAGAAATATGGGGGGGGGGTTTGGCTTTATGACTTTTCTTTTATTCTGGATCACCTGCCTAAAATGTTTGCCGTGGATAAATGATTGATTCTTCAAAGCTAAACCCCTGTGCTCCTCTTGCGACACGGAGAGTTATCAGTATGCAATGTCAGCACAGCTCTATGGTACTGTTCCCTTCTCTTCGGTGGAAAGGTCATCATTCTTTCTGCGTCCCTCCCCACGGCTGTGATATCATCAATGTTGACAATGGGCCAAAAGGTCATTATTCTGAATGCAGCTTAAATTTATCTCTTGATTGTTCCTGTGACATGTGAAACTATATAAATAAAGTAATTTACTTAAGCTGCTTGACTAGCATGGCCAGCCATGTGTTGGTAATATTAAGGAATTCACTTTATTATTGTAACCAATTACATTACTAATATAATGTCCATAGTGAGTCTGTGGGAGAGATGTACTTAATTCAGTGCTGCTACCCTCATATGTGAGGTCAAGATTAAACATGATATTATCAGTAATGACACTTTATATAAAATCTACCCTGATATCTACATTGTCTGTTTCAAGTTCACTGGAAATGATCAGTTCTGCAGAAAACACGGTGCTAAAAAGCCACCAAAATGGTAAAATTGTCTGGCTGTGGTCGGCCTTAATTATACGAGCAAGGTCAGTTCCAAAGTTAAACAAATGCTATTATGACTTTGCAAACTTCTCTAGTGGTGATTGCTGTTGTCCTACTAACATAGGCTTATTACATGGAACTGCTAAAGTCAAGAGAAGACCAAGACTAATTTTTCATGTTTACCTGAAAAAATGATCAAATCTGCAGAACAAACACAGAACCTAAAGGTGCATTGGATTACTTTTCAAAGGCCTCGACTCATGACAAAAGTCCTAATCTAACGAATGCAAAAAAAAGAACTTGATATGGGCTTTTAAACGAATGAAATGATAACTGATCCATGAGAACCATGCAATAGGCCAACCATTAGACATGGGACTGGCTCTTTTATTGTTTGGGGGGGTGTAGCATCTGGTGGTCCAGAACCTATTGTTCAGGTGGATGGAAGTATACATTCAACTGAGATGAGCCAGATGTCCCACAAGGAGTAAAGAAGTTGTAAATAAAAAATAAACAGCTTCATATATCATCAAGAGCAGGGGTTCCCAACCTTTCTTACTCGTGAGCCACAGTCAAATGTAAAAAGACTTGGAGAGCAACACAAACACCATAAAAGTTCATGGAGATGCTAAATAACAGCTAGGAGTGGCTATTAGGGGCCTCTATGCACCCTATCAGCTTACAGGGGCTTTATTTGGTAGGAAATATTGTTTTTATTCAACCAAAACTTGCCCCCAAGTCAGGAATTCAAAAATAACTCCCTTTTTCGGGGGCACTGGGAGCAACACCCAAGGGGGTTGGGGAGCAACATGTTGCTCACGAGCCACAGGTTGGGGATCACTGATCAAGAGACTATCCAAAATGTACCTAAAATTAGCTAATAAGTATTTACGTCAATTAGAAAGAAATGGTTTTGGGAAAGCCTTCACAGTCCCCAGGCCAGAGTACTATTGGAACACTGAGGTTAGTTGTGAGACATTGGTTGTATGCTAAAAACCTTTGTTCTACAGATATACCAGGGGCCCTAAAGGATCTTGGTTCCCAGAGTTTGCCTTTTTTGCCAGTAACTTCTGTTAAAAACCTTGGTCCAGAGAAGGCTGCCTCTAGTAGTGGAGGGGCCTGGAGCAAAACAGATTTTGCAGGGCTCCATTATTTATATAAAATAAGACTACAGTGCCTCAAATTCAGCAACAGCCTTCAGCTATTGGTGGGCATTTGAGGTCAGGCTTTAATAGTAACTTTATCACTACAGGTTGGGCAACATATAAATATAAAGTGCTAATGTGGTTATCTTTCTCCTATTGCCTGTTTTCTTAAGGTGGCCATACATGTTCAGATTTTAGTCTTCCTCCGACAAGCGTTTTCAATCGTACATTTAAATGCAACTATCTAAACATTTAGACTGAAATTGTAGGATAAAGCCCTAAAAATAACAAATGGGAGGATGTTCTGAACATGAAATAGTTGTCAGGCACCAATCATACGAAAGTGACTCCCATTGTAGGTTCCCCAAGGGTATCGGCACATACGCAATACATGGGCTGAATTTATCCCTATCCGAAAAATTCTAACCTGTCCGATCAACTAACCGACCCATCACCATGCTTTATCCTCGCCGTACATGAGCAGATAAAAGCTGCTGACCAAGTTCGACCCTTACTGGTCTGTGTACTCAGCGCCGGATTTCTTATCCGGGTGCCCGAGGTCCCCATTTGTGCCCCCCCCAGTGCATGCCCATTATCGAACACACACCACACCCCCATCCCACCGGCGCAAGCTCACATATGGAGCATTGGGCAGAGGTCCCCATTGCTCCGTATGGGAGCAAAATTTCAAAATTTCGGACCTAGACCCGGGCCTTTGTGGCCTCGCCACAAATCCGGGCCTGTGTGTACTGGGCCCTCGGAAAAGCCTCTACCATCAATTTGTTTATTTATATACTGTGTATCCTAGTACCTAATGGGAGGATGTTCTGAACATGAAATAGTTGGCAGCACCAATCGTACGAACGTGACTCCCATTGTAGGGCCCCCAAGTATATAATTTGATACACAAAATGCCCAGATTTTATTATTATCCCACCAAAATGTTCTAGCCTGTCTAAGAAAAGAAAATTATCAGGACGATAATTCGAAGCCTACACATGGTCGGAGCCCATACATGGTCCAAAAGTCATAGAAAATTATGCTTTATACAGTTATATCAGTGCGTCTATGGCCAGCTTTAGATATCCAAGCCCAAAAGATTTTGGGAGAACACGCATTTGCCGCCTGGATATTCCTGGTACAGCGATCTAGTTCAAATCAGTATAAAAACAATTCATCTTTTGAAATACATTACAAACTATATAACATGATTATAATGACGAGTCAGGGTAATGGAAAACTGTATTGAATGTGTCCCTTATATCTATTGAATGGCTCTTCTCTTATAGTTCAATGGCTGTCATTGCCTTATTTTATCAATATAATGCCTTAGTAATAAAGGGCAAGGTAATGGTGGGGGAATCTGCTTACACACGTTACCCGCTCTTTCCATTCCCAATATATTCTCGTAGGGGGGAAGATTGTGACTATTGAGCTGTGTGGCTGCTCACAGAATAGCAATGCAGCATGACTCAGCACTCACATCAACAGAAGCTAAATCATTAAGAGGATTTCTGGCATCTCGGTTACACTGCACTTCTGGAGTAATCTCCGAGGACTTGAACTTGTAATGGTCCAGCAGGTCTACAATAAATGCCGCACAGTTTATCCCCTTACGGGTGAACCAGAAATATCTGGCCCGTCCCATATCTGAGTCAGTACCGATGAAGCGTCGGGAATGGATGACCAGAGTCTGCTTCCAAGATATGGTTCCTCGGGGACAAATCCAGAACACTTAGTTACATTAGTTCATCCAAAATATTACTGGAGATTACTATAAATGTTTCAGCGTTACGTGTGGAGTCATCCTGTTTCCTCCTCCCTTGGATAATACATTTCCCAAATATTTCTCCTTCTCTTATGCATTCTCCTCGGAGTTATCCCAAATGGAATTCAACTTATACTGAGCCATCTTATTATAGTTTTGAATAGATGGCAGACAGATTACTGCCCAACATGGCCAACCATTTTGGTATATACACCTGTATAAGAAAAACACTGCCAACTGCATTCAACTTATAGATTCCAACAAAGGCCTGCCCAAATTCCTGTCTGGCATAGCCGGTGATACCACTTTGGGTTAAGTCTGTCTATGCCTCTATATTAAGAAAAGTGCCAATTATATAATTATTATTATTATATAATAATTATATATAAAGCAGATAGACACTATGTAGCGTGTGTGTGTAAAGCTGTAGCCATAGTTTGTATGTACAGTGTGTATATACGATATATCTGTACAGTGGTGTGTACATTACATAAAGTATAGCTGATGCATGTATAGTTGTACTGTATAGTATGTACTGTATGTATGTTTTAGAGCGCATCCCGCTGTCCCGGATAGTTCCATGAATGTCCCGCATATCCGAGCTCTGCGGCTCCCTGTGCAGCTCGACAGGCCCTGCACGGTACGTGAGACGTCATTACACAAGGGGCGCAACCTTATAAAAGGGCCTGTCACCGCAGAAAAGGAGCCGCCTAAGAAGTAGCAGCTGACGAAGGCAGAGCTCCTATGGGGGGTACTGTGTATTGGGGGCTACTGTGTATGGGGGACTACTGTGTATAGGGAGCTACTGTGTATGGGGAGCTACTGTGTATGGGGGACTACTGTGTATGGGGGGTACTGTGTATTGGGGGCTACTGTGTATTGGGGGCTACTGTGTATGGGGGACTACTGTGTATAGGGAGCTACTGTGTATGGGGAGCTACTGTGTATGGGGGGCTACTGTGTATGGGGGGTACTGTGTATAGGGAGCTACTGTGTATGGGGAGCTACTGTGTATAGGGAGCTACTGTGTATGGGGGACTACTGTGTATGGGGGCTACTGTGTATGGGGGGTACTGTGTATGAGGAGCTACTGTGTATGGGGAGCTACTGTGTATGGGGGACTACTGTGTATGGGGGCTACTGTGTATGGGGAGCTACTGTGTATGGGGAGCTACTGTGTATTGGGAGCTACTGTGTATGGGGAGCTACTGTGTATTGGGAGCTTCTGTGTATTGGGAGCTACTGTGTATTGGGAGCTACTGTGTATGGGGAGCTACTGTGTATTGGGAGCTACTGTGTATGGGGAGCTACTGTGTATGGGGAGCTACTGTGTATGGGGGCTACTGTGTATGGGGGGGCTACTGTGTATGGGGAGCTACTGTGTATGGGGAGCTACTGTGTATGGGGAGCTACTGTGTATGGGGGCTACTGTGTATGGGGAGCTACTGTGTATGGGGAGCTACTGTGTATGGGGAGCTACTGTGTATTGGGGGCTACTGTGTATGGGGGCTACTGTGTATGGGGAGCTACTGTGTATGGGGAGCTACTGTGTATGGGGGCTACTGTGTATGGGGAGCTACTGTGTATGGGGGCTACTGTGTATGGGGGCTACTGTGTATTGGGGGCTACTGTGTATGGGGGGCTACTGTGTATGGGGGGCTACTGTGTATGGGGAGCTACTGTGTATGTGGAGCTACTGTGTATTGGGGGCTACTGTGTATTGGGGGGCTACTGTGTATGGGGGGCTACTGTGTATGGGGAGCTACTGTGTATGGGGGGCTACTGTGTATGGGGGGCTACTATGTATGGGGGCTACTGTGTATGGGGGGCACTGTGTATGGGGGCTACTGTGTATGGGGGCTACTGTGTATGGG
The DNA here is from genome assembly GCF_000004195.4 of Xenopus tropicalis. Classification (NCBI taxonomy): domain Eukaryota; kingdom Metazoa; phylum Chordata; class Amphibia; order Anura; family Pipidae; genus Xenopus; species Xenopus tropicalis. The sequence goes on from NC_030682.2 coordinate 141,265,854, forward strand.
GGCTACTGTGTATGGGGAGCTACTGTGTATTGGGGGCTACTGTGTATGGGGGGTACTGTGTATGGAGGCTACTGTGTATGGGGGGATACTGTATATGGGGGGGCTACTGTGTATTGGGGAGCTACTGTGTATGGGGTACAACTGTGTATGGGGGTATACTGTGTGGGGGGGGGCACTGTGTATGGGGGTACTGTGTATGGGGGGGCAAAATTGGTACATAGTTATAACACACTTATAACTGACTGCCTTCTTTCTTTATTTGTATTTTATATGTAGGAGTTGCTATATTGTTTTCCTTAGGTAGTACAGTATGAGGGAATAGCACATTTGCGTCTGATCCCGCCATTTCAACTATATAAAAGGAGTATTTTTTTAAAATTGGGTGTGGTAATTGGGGCGTGGCCACAAAAGTTGCACGCGGCGCCAGATCTTTTTGCCCCTGCACGGTACGTGAGACGTCATTACACAAGGGGCGCAACCTTATAAAAGGGCCTGTCACCGCAGAAAAGGAGCCGCCTAAGAAGTAGCAGCTGACGAAGGCGGAGCTCCTATGGGGGGTACTGTGTATTGGGGGCTACTGTGTATAGGGGACTACTGTGTATAGGGGGCTACTGTGTATGGGGAGCTACTGTGTATGGGGGGTACTGTGTATGGGGGCTACTGTGTATGGGGAGCTACTGTGTATGGGGAGCTACTGTGTATGGGGAGCTACTGTGTATTGGGGGCTACTGTGTATGGGGGCTACTGTGTATTGGGGGCTACTGTGTATGGGGGGCTACTGTGTATGGGGAGCTACTGTGTATTGGGGGCTACTGTGTATGGGGGGTACTGTGTATGGGGAGCTACTGTGTATGGGGAGCTACTGTGTATTGGGGGCTACTGTGTATGGGGAGCTACTGTGTATGGGGAGCTACTGTGTATTGGGGGCTACTGTGTATGGGGGGCTACTGTGTATGGGGGCTACTGTGTATTGGGGGCTACTGTGTATGGGGAGCTACTGTGTATGGGGAGCTACTGTGTATGGGGAGCTACTGTGTATGGGGAGCTACTGTGTATTGGGGGCTACTGTGTATGGGGGGCTACTGTGTATGGGGGCTACTGTGTATTGGGGGCTACTGTGTATGGGGAGCTACTGTGTATGGGGAGCTACTGTGTATTGGGGGCTTCTGTGTATGGGGGCTACTGTGTATGGGGGCTACTGTGTATGGGGAGCTACTGTGTATTGGGGGCTACTGTGTATGGGGGGTACTGTGTATGGGGGCTACTGTGTATGGGGGGATACTGTGTATGGGGAGCTACTGTGTATGGGGGCACTGTGTATGGGGGGTACTGTGTATGGGGGCTACTGTGTATTGGGAAGCTACTGTGTATGGGGGGATACTGTGTATGGGGGGATACTGTGTGGGGGGGGGCACTGTGTATGGGGGTACTGTGTATGGGGGGCAAAATTGGTACATAGTTATAACTCACTTATAACTGACTGCCTTCTCTCTATATTTGTATTTATATGTAGGAGTTGCTATATGGTTTTCCTTAGGTAGTACAGTATGAGGGTATAGCACATTTGCGTCTGATCCCGCCATTTCAACTATATAAAAGGAGTATTTTTTTTTTAATTGGGTGTGGTAATTGGGGCGTGGGCACAAAAGTGTGCGTGGTCAAAAAAATTTGCCGCGGCGCCAAATCTTTTTGCCCCTCTTTTCATTTTTCAAATGTTGGGAGGTATGTGTACAGTATATAAGTACTCTATCTACAGTGTGTGCAGTGCTATTGTAACAGTGTGCTTACATTATATAAGTAAAGAAATTGATGGTAGAGGCTTTTCCGAGGGCCCAGTACACACAGACCTGGGCCTAGGGCAGCCACTCCGGAATTTTGCAATTTTGCTCCCATACGGTGCAATGGGAACCGACCTTTCCCCACTGCTCCGTATGTGAACTTGCGACGGGGTGGGGGGGGGTGTGTTCGCTAATGGGCATGTGCTGGGGGGGGCACAAATGGGTACGGCCTCGGGGTGCCCGGATAAGAAATCTAGCACTGCTACACAGACCAGTAAGCGTCAAACTCGGTCGGCAGCTTTTATCTGCTCATGTACAGCCAGGATAAAGCATGGTGATGGGTCGGTTAGTCGATAGGACAGGTTAGAATATTTCGGTCGGATAAGGATAAAATCTGCGCTGTATTGTGTATCTGCCGATACCCTTGGGGGACCTACAATGGGAGTCACTTTGGTACGATTGGTGCTGCCAACTATTTCATGTTCAGAACATCCTCCCATTTGTTATTTTTAGGGCTTTATCCTACAATTTCAGTCTGAATGTGAGTTTTAGATTGTTGCATTTCAGTACGGTCGATATCAGAACGTTTGTCGGAAGATGACTAAAATCTGAATGCGTATGGCCACTTTTGGCTCGTGTCAGTGCTTCTGTTAATATACACTTCAGGAATGATAGTGGAAAATGCCTATACCTGCCAAGTGCAGTTTTACCCTTTATTCCCGCTGAGGCACAAAGGTTTCTCTCACAGCCCTCTGACAACAAAGATGTTTATGGTTTTTGTAACCGTTTCCCATCGGCGGCAGAAAGGCTAACCTTACCCGGTTATTAATGGAAACCTTTCTCTGTTTCTCGTACTTGCACTGAAGGGAAAAAAAATACATTTTTCCCCCCTTTCGAAACCCTTGGCTTCTTGAAAGAGTCATTTAGAGCCGCGTGTACTCTGTCATTTCAGGGCAAGCGACTCCTCCTGAACTGAAGCAATCTTGTGAAACGGGTTAGTGAGCCCTGTGGATAGCCGGCTTTTCCAGGAAAATTTTGAAGCTATTTCTCTGTCAGACGTTGAATCCATTCCAGCTGCTAGAAAATTGGCAGCTCTGTTCCAAGCGTTTGGCACTTCAGGCTCCAGATGAATTTCAGGCCGAACCTCTGAGGTCAGTTGAGTTTATAGCAGGCTCTGCTGTCATTCATGATGTAACAGAGTTAACAGTTTGGAGGGTCCTCCTTATATAGGGATATACCCCAGAATGAATACGTAACCAACAGATAGTTTATATTATATTAAGTGACCTATTAAAGAATCTCACAAACTGGAATATATATATCAGTAAATATTGCCCTTTTACATCCTTTCCCTTGAGCCGCCATTTTGTGATGGGTTGTGTGCTCCCTCAGAGATCAGCTGACAGGAAGTGATACAGCTCAGGAAGTAGTGTGGGAGTAAAAGGCAGAACTCTGCCCATTCATTGGCTGATGGGGCCTAGCATGTATGTGTGCCTTGGCTTGTTTGTGTGCACTGTGAATCCTATGATCCCAGGGGGCGGCCCTTAGTACTTAAAATGGCAGTTTCCTATTTAGGATTACCCAATGGCACATACTACTAAAGAAGGATATTTTTATGAAAATGGTTTATTTAGATGAAGCAGGGTTTTACATATGAGCTGTTTATATATTTTTATAGAGACCTACATTGTTTGGGGGTATAGTTTCCCTTTAAAGGAGAACTAAAGCTTAACAGAAGTAGAATAGAAAGGCTGCATTTTATGTTTTGGGCTTTCGCACTAGTGAAGATCTAGGTCTATACAGATGCCCCAGGAGCTTTCCTTCTTTTGCTCAATTGATTTAAAGCACATGCTCTGTTCTGCTGTTAGTTACGGGACTGACTCACAATTTACTGTATCTACAGTATTAAATCACAACATAAGGCTGATTAATACTTAATACATTACATACATACAATACATTACTTAATAACATTCTCATGACATGGCAACTCAAAAACCAGTGCAGTTTGCATCAGAATTTAATAATCACCACTGTAATATCAGCTTCAATGAACCAACTGCCCAAACCACACTGAGCATGTGCAGTGTCACTGACGTTCCTAGAAAAAAACAAGATGGTGACCTCCTGGGTGCAACTTTGAAGGCTTGAATCATTACTGTTATAGAGATTCTTAGTTCAGTATATAATATATGGTATTTCTACCCATATTTGTTTTAGTGTTTAGTTCTCCTTTCAGACATAATAAGGGTCACTGGACGCAATTAAAAAAGTGCTAAGGGATGCAAAAATGGTGTTAATTTAAAAAGCACTTGCATCCAGGGTCTGACTGTGCTCTCCGCCTCGCCAATTTGGCACAAGGTACAGAGCATGGCCCCTAGTGGGCGCAAGGTAGCCCTAGCCTTGCATTAGGAACAGGCTGCATTGTAGCCAGCGCCCCCTTGTGAACCTTAACTTGTGGACTAAACCCCGGCGGCCTTCTTGCTCCCCCCGAGCACGTGCCCACATGATTAAATGCAGCTGAAGATGCAGGGGGACAGGCGAGTGGCAGGGGACAAGAGCACAGACTAAAGGTACCCATATACGGGCCGATACTAGCCGCCGATATCGGTCCCTTCGACTGATTCGGCAGCTTATAGGCCCATGTATGGCCACTAACAATGGGCCTCTCCGACCGACATCTGGCCTGAAATCAGGCAGATCTCAATCGGGCAGGTTTGAAAATTAGTCAGATCGGGACCACATCGGCTCGTTGACGCGGTCCCCAAACCAACAGATGCCTATACCCGTCTGGCCCCAGGGCCAAATGACTGAATTAGCCCAATATCGCCCACCCGTAGGTGGGGATAACAGGAGAAGATCCGCTCATTTTGAAACCTCGTCAAACGTGTATGGCCACCTTAAGGGTAGGTGAAAGAGGTACAGGCCTAGCGGCCCCAGACCATTGCGTCCTAGGCACGTGCCTCTTCTGCCTACCTTTGGTTCCGGCCCTGGGCCTAAAGGGTTAAACGATAGCGGGGAGACAGTACTGGGGATTAAGAACTCACAGTAATAAGGATTTTGGGGGCAAATGTGGCTGGGGTAGTTGCAGGTTAAATTGACCAGAACTAGTTAGATGTGTTTAAAACGAGAAGAATGTTTTTTAAAACTGAGATTTTTGCAAATAGGATAAAGTCGAGGCTCCAGCAGGCCTCCTACATTTCTTGTCTGCTTCTTCAGTGAAGGAAACCTTAAAAACCAGATTACTGTACAAATGTCAAATCTAAAGTCAATCCAAAATTCTTAAAAAACAATTGCAGCTTGGCCTTAGAATTCCATCCTACCTGAAGTTCTTTTTAAGGTGAATGAGCTGTTTACTGAAACAAGGGACAATATATTTAATAACGTGATATATATTAACAAACAGTGGAAGAGCTGAGGCTAAGGCAGTAGCTGGGGAGGATTATACCAGAACAATCAGCCAATAGGAAATATATAGGTCAGTCCCACTTAAGGAATATACAGCGTTAGGTGCTGGAAATAATAGCAGAGCTAGGTGCTGGGATAATCCATCACAGCAGGTTCCTGAGGTGCCTTATGGAGTTAGGGACCTACTTATGAAATGTCACAAAACTGAAAAACAAAGTTATTATCTGGTGAGAAAAGGAGCCATTTGTTATGTGGCAGAGCAGTACCTGGGCAGAGAGGCACCTGTGCTACACCTGGATTACTAGCAGTAGGGAATTCTGGGAATGTAAAGGAGGGAACATTATTGTTTCTGTTCAGTTGCTGGTAGCACCGGCGCCTAACTGAACCCCAGAGATCCACTTATCATAGTCACTTTTGCTCTAGAACGGAGCGATCCAGCTAAAGATATGGGGTCGCGCAATGATGCTCATGTTTTTGTTTGCTGTATCCTTCGTTGTAACGCTGCCCATAATACACATACTGTTCAAATCATACAACAATGTTTTGTAACGTTTACAATTCATTTATGTTGGCCTGACCAATTAAATCAATATCCTTGTACCATGAGCATTGGTCCCATCATCAGGCTGAATTATAATAATAATAATAATGGTGCTTTCATCTAGCATGGCCTTCATGTTCCATAAATAATGCCCTAAGGCAGGGATCCCCAACCAGGGCTCGGGAGCAGTGCTTCTCAACCTCCCTAATGCCGCGACCCTTTAATACAGTTCCTCATGTTGTGGTGACCCCCCAACCATACAATTATTTCTAAGACCATCGGGAATATGTGTTTTCCGATGGTCTTAGGCGACCCCTGTGGTCCCAACCCACAGGTTGAGAACCGCTGCTCTGGAGCAACATGTTGCCCCCCCCCACCCCTTTGATGTTGCTCCCCACCCCCTTTGATGTTGCTCCCCACCCCCTTTGATGTTGCTCCCAGTGGCCTCAAAGTAGGTGCCATTTTTACATTTCTGGCTTGGGGGCAAGTTTTGGAAGCCCAGAGACACAGTTTTACTCCAAGCAGAGCCTCCAGCGGGCTAGCAGGTCACATGAGGCTACCAAATAGCCAATCACAGCTCGTATTTGGCACCCCCAAAGAATTTTTTTCGTGCTTGTGGGGCTCACCAACACCTGAAACTGAATGTGGCTCAAGAGTAAAAAGGTTGGGGGATTCCTACCCTAAGGAATGTGATTAGTATTCCCACACAGGACTGTGTAAGAACCACCTACCACCCACCAATGGGTGCTTGTTACCACATTCACTCTTCAGATAGGGGCAATTCATGAATCTGTATGGAGCAGCTAGATTTATTGTAGATTGTAAGCTCTTTTGGGCAGGGCTCTCTTCACCTCTTGTATCGGTTATTGGTTGCTTTATATGTGACTCTGTATGTCCAATGTATGTAACCCACTTATTGTACAGCGCTGCGGGGTATGTTGGCGCTTTATAAATAAATGTTAATAATAATAATCCAAATAATCTTACACACAGCACATATCTTTTAGATACTTGCTCAGCCCTGCCTTGCTCATCCCATAAATGCCACAAAAGCCTACGAGGGGCAGAAAGTGACTCAGGTGACCCCCAGACCTCATTTTTGTAGTTTTTTTCATGGTTATGGCAGGAAAGGTCCCCATACACGGGCAGATCCGCTCGCTTGGTGATGTTGCCAAGCGAGCGGATCTTCCCCTGATATCCCCACCTACGGCTGGGGCCAAACGATCGAATTATAACGACGGGCATAGCAAAAGTCGGTCCGGGGACTGCATCAACGAGCCAATGCGGATTTTTTTTTGCCCGATCTATATTTGGCCGATTTCAGGCCAGATATCGGTCGGGCAGGCCCATTGGTAGTACCCCTACATGGGCCGATTAGCTGCCGAAACGCTCTAAGGGACCGATATCGGCAACTAGAATCGGCTCGTGTATGGGGACCTTAACACACTTCAATGGGGTTCAGTGGTAGACAATACTGTTCATGGCCACTAGGAGCAGTATAGCTGGGTTATCCCTGGACCTTGCTACATGGGATAGCACAAAACAATGTGCACTTTGGAGTTAGTGTTCCTTTAACAGAAGGGTAATTGTTCACTCGATCGACAGATGTTTCTCTTCAGCCATCTTCCCCCTATTACTAATGTACCCCCGGCAAATGTGCACAAACAGACCCCCTGCAATTGGATTCTTGTTGCCGTAACCGATGCCCTTAAAGAATATCCTGATCCTACGCAAGATTAGGCTTAATTTATCCAGCTAAAGTCTGCCTCTTTCATCCGTCTCATTATACCTGCGCCATTAGCAGTGCACGCACACTTAAAATATTACAGATGTAGGAATCAAAAATAATAATGCACAGATCCTGTGTTTCTTATGTCACCGCTTGTTTTTTGGGGATCCGTGCCTTTAAGCGGCGCTGATTGTAATTTATGACTGGAACACGGGGTGATTTAAGGCTCTTCCACACTCACCTTGAGGAACATGAAATCAATATGACATTTCCTCTCCATGTTTGTACATAATGCATTGTGCTTGGTGGGGCATCTTTGATCAGGAGCTTGATTATATAAGTGTTCCGCTGCTCCTACCTTACAGTAAGATATGGTTTTATGGCTTACCCAGAGGGACGCAGCCATTTCGTTTTCCTTAGAAAGGATTCTGAAAATAGAAAGCAATACCGGAACCGTCTGAAATGATCTCCGAAGGGAAAACGAGAGTCGTCAGAACAATAGAACTCAGATCTGCCCATAACGTCCCTTTGTTCTCGCCCGTCCTTATTCCTGGCATGGACTGGGGCTGGAAGCTGAAATTTACTGTAATCTATAAGGGTGATTAATCCTGGGGCACAGTTGTGTTGCTTAATGTTTATATGAGCGGCATGTTATCAGTTCTAGACTGCTGGGAGAGAGAATAGCCATTATTTATGTTAGAAACGTAGCTGTCTCCCTGCAAAACAAGTAGGCCAGAGCTCACAATGGATTTTCATATACATATTGAGATCTAGATTGTATAAAATTCAACAATGAGTTTAATGGGGATTTTAGAGATTATCCTACCATTAGGCCGTTGCCCCATTTCTTTGTATATTGCTAGATATTGCCATGTTGCACTAAACAGAGCAGTCTGATGGTTTATTGGTGGGATTGCAGTGGGTAGGTATAGCTCTAATCCCCTTTGGAATCTCAAAGTGGGGCCCATCTTAACGTGGCTATACAAGTTAAGTTCCACTCATTTGGTAAGGTTGCCAAACAAGTGTATCTTCTTCCGAGGTGCCCACCGAGGGCCAAATAATTGAATTACAATGACGGGTATAGATGCTGTCGGACCAAGAACCACATCGACCGACGGGAAAATCAAACCTGCCTGACCTGGTCTATTTTCACCCAATCGTGGAGACCCGTCGTGGAATCAGCAGCTTAAATCGGCCCGTTTATGGCTACTTTTAACTAATTAGTACTCTTGTGATCTAACTAGTACTTGATTAGACAATTAAGTTTTTCTCAGTAATTTGGGCAGAAATAAACATAATGGGCCAGATTCAGTTCCACGAGAGAACATTATTCTATGGTTTAACTTATGGGAGAGATTCAATTTGAGGTGAAACAACTTTTCTAATTAATTTCCATTTTTTTCATAGACTTTGAGTGAGTTTTTATTTGAAAAACGGTGAGATAAGTTTTTGTCACTGAATTGCATCTGGCTCTATGGGAAAATCTGGAATTACATTAGTAGAAGGTCCTTAAATTGAACCTTGTCCATAAGTTTTCATGTGATAAACCGTAAAATAACTTTTTCCCATGCAACTGAATGTGGCCCAGTGCGCTGAATATCCACCAATGGTCTTAAGAAATGGTCAACAGTGTCCAGAGTTTCTAACTGCATTTTGGGAATCTAAAGCAGATGGACTTGTTGACTTGATAATGTTTGTTACCAATTATCTGATTGGCTTCATTTCAGTGAGTAGGAAGACGTTCTTCTTCAATTCCTCATTGTTGATATTCATCCTCAGAATTTCATTTTCTTCATAAATATTTACTTGCGTTCATTGTTTGCAGGAAAAGTTCTTTTCTCTTGAGCTTCTCCTGATGGATCACCCTAGGAGGTGCATTGATTTGTATGATGATTTTGCTGGTGGACCTGCTGGCCAGGTTATTATGGTTATGGTTAAATGCTTATGCTAGTTGCCTCACCACCGCTGGCAGGGTCCAAGTGACTGGTAAATAAACAATTTCCAGAGCTGGAAGCTGGGAATCTTGCAGATGGCGACATGTCTAGTGTGCCAACAGTTTAAATACCAATCTCTTACTTGCTGGCTCTGCTCTTTAGAAGGGACAATTCCAAATCATGACAGTAAAAAAGGGTGGAGCCTAACTTAGCATGGGGCATGAGTGGAAGCTGATTGTAATTGGTATATAAAGTTCAGGACCTGAAACAAGATTTGTGGACCAGTAATAATTGAACGATATTAGTGGGGCCCATCTTAAGGTGGCCATACACGTTAAGATCCACATTTGGTGAGGTCGCCAAACAAGTGGCTCTTCTTCCGATATGCCCAACTAGGGCCAAATGATCGAATTACAATGACGGGTATAGATGCTGTTGGACCAAGAACCACAATGGGAAAATCAAACCTTCCTGACCCGGTCTATTTTCACCCAGATATTGATTGGGGAGGCCCATCTTGGCATCAGCAGCTCAAATCGGCCCGTTTATGGCTACCTTTAACTTGGCCTGGGTGGAAGCTGATTGTAATTGGTGTATAAAGTTCATGACCTGAAACAAGATTTGTGGACCAGTAATATTTGAAGGTATGAAACAAGAATGATATTAGTGGGGCCCATCTTAAGGTGGCCATACACGTTAAGATCCACTCGTTTGGTGAGGTTGCCAGACAAGTGGCTCTTCTTCCGATATGCCCACCTATGGCCAAATGATTGAATTACAATGACGGGTATAGTTGCTCTTGGACCAAGAACCACAACGGGAAAATCAAACCTGCCTGACCCGGTCTATTTTCCCCCAGATATCGATCGGGGAGGCCCATCTTGGCATCAGCAGCTCAAAGCGGCCCGTTTATGGCCACTTTTAACTTGGCATGGGTGGAAACTGGCTAATCCGTGTATTCAGTTCATGTCTTAAGTTCATGAAACAAGAACAGTATTCCTTTTTTTCTAAATCTGTATAAATATTACATTTCCTTAGAAAACTGCCCTCAGATCATACCAAAAGTTCATTTTCAGGTGAATATCTCATGGATCCGTTCCATTGGAATCATTTCTCAAAAAGAGAAAGCTTTGTTTGTTACACACTTCTGCCCTTTCTGGCTTTGAGGAGCCCGTGACTCAGTTAAAATCCGTCTGCAGAAATGGAAATAAAATCTGTCATTATTTTGCCGGTGAAATGCTGTTTGCCCCGCTGCTCCTTTAATGTGTTTGCTGGCTCAGACACGGCTAATGTAATGATTTATGGCGCCAGAACAATAACTAACGCTATATTTAATAGACCTACATGTAAGGGAAATGTTAGTCTAATTAGATTTAACTCATGTTCCGCGCGCTACTGTCTTTCTCCGTCTCCGTCAGTGGGTTCCGAGCTGTGTGGCAGGAAAGGATTTACTGTGCCAGGTCAGGACTCGGCCCAAGTTAATAGCAGAGCGGTGTGAGCTCTTGGGGGAATTTGATATTTATTGTTCATGAAGGCTTTTCTGCTGTGTGGGAGTGCGAATCACAGGTTGGTAATAGTTAGTGTATAAAAGCCCTGCCTAATGAGGTGTTTTGTCTCTACTGTATGGATTATACCCTGCTGTCCTTTGCTACATATCAGTGGCCAGTGGCTGTGGGCATGGGTCAGTGTTGGCGTGTCCATTAGGCTCATAGTAGTAGTACTAGCCTGTGATACGCATGGATAAATAGGGCACCGTCGATACAGCTCAAAGGTTATGTAAAGTGCTGTGTCATTGGCCGACGCTAGAACTTGGTGATGGAGATGATGAGTCACGAATGTCTTGACAACTAAACAATATAAAATGAATATTCATTTGGCACTATTGTTACGTAGTTACTTTGGGTTGAGAAAAAAAGCTTGGGTTGTGTTACAGAGCCCCATACAACCCAGAAACCCCTAATATCCCTATCCCTGTAATCTGTTCCTTCAAAAAGTAGGAATAAATACCATTTTATATGCTGAAATCCAACTGCAACACAGTTCTTCTCTTTCTGTATCGTTTGAAATCCTGGCAGGGGAGGAGGGACTAAAACATTGATGCTACAAATTATAACAACTTTACAACTTACCAACAGCATGCAGGAACTACATAACCCACAATGCACTGCCCTTTTGACATCACATGTGCAGCAGGGAGTTGTGGGATTGGGAGGATGCTGAAGGCAGGCTGAGGACAGGCGACTATCATAGTTGTGTCTGATTTGTCAAAATGAATGCAACTGTGTGTGTGCTTAGTCGCAAATCTCACACAGAATGTTTTCAAATCTGCCTAGCTTCATTTCTGGTATTTGCCGTATGAGTGACTTGTGTGGCTTATTTCATCGCAAATGAACTGCGGCTCTTGATGCAGGGTGCTGAGGGGACCGCCTGGTCCGGAGGTAGTGGTAGCTTCAGGGTTCCCCTTAGGGTTGGCACCTGTTTGGTTTTGACCCAGGGGCTGTCTGGGTCAAAATTGCCTGCCTAGTTTTCCCAATTTGGAGAACCGGGCCAGACTCTTGAAGATTCATCCAATCGCCAATCAGCATGCCATAGCCCTGCCCATGTGATGGCAGCGGCCCGCCCAGTGACGTCCCTGTCCGGAGTATCCGGCAACCCTAGTTCCCCTGATTCAGTAGCCAGAGCAGACACCACAACTGCACTTACACACATACATGAGCCCTATAGTTTTTTAAAAAAGGTACCTAAAAAAATACAATAAAAGTGCAATAATTAAGCTCAATTGGTTTGTCATATATGCTGGGATCGGCACACTACTCCTTATTTTAAACCAATTATTATGGCAAAGTTTCCCTGTATGAGGGCACATATGTCATTACTGCTCCAACAGGGTCATGCCCAGAAAGGGCCAGGGTTTATTGGGAAATTGCATAGAGGTTGGAGCAGACAGTGACAAAGTCACAGATATTTTCTGAGAAGGGTTGGATATTGGTCCACAATTTCCAGTTATGCTCTGTGTTCAGCGAGAGGTTGGCAAGCAATGGAACGTTCCATAGCTTAAAGTCTCTTTTGTACAAGTAATTGCATATTTTAATGGAACAACTATTGTGCGGCCTCATTATAGCCGGGAATGACAACCCTTGTGTAGCTGGAGATATGGTCATTGACATACCAGCCATCATTTGATACTTGTACCTATCTATATTGCGTGGGGGGAATTCCCATGAGTCTTTATTTATAGGCATCTGTATCTATAAACAATCCCATAAGATATTTTTATTGCATTATTTTATGCTTTTATAACATCATATTCTGCTTATAGGAGAGCAAAGTATTCTGTTCTCAAAGAATAGATAAAGAAATTAGAACAAAGTCAAACTGATGAGAGGTTTCTACCCACACCCAGTATGCAGGGGGCCCTGGCACCAGAGATGCCCATCAGCAGGCAAGATCAGTGCCCCTGAAAATGCCCCCGTAGCCCCCCATCTTGTTTTCTGCTAATTCCCAGCAAATGCTCTGGGCTACTGTCACTAAAGCTGGCAATGCACACGCGAAGTCGCCAAGCGAGTGGAACTTCTGCCGATGTACCCACCTACAGGTGGGCGATATCGGGCTAATTTGTCATTTGGCCCTAGGGCCAAACGATTGAATTGAAAATGGCGGCTAAAGGCGTCGTCGGCATAGGGACCACATCAATGATTGATCATTGATGTGGTCCCCGATCCGACAGAAAAATCAAACCTGCCCGATCAAGATCTGCCCGATATCAGGCCAGATGTCAGTCAGGGATGCCAGTCATTCGTGCCCATACATGGGCAGATAAGCTGCCAAATTGGTCTAAGGGCAAAGACACACTGGGCTACTAGTAGCAGCTATTTTTTCACAGCTACTAAACGCCAGAAAATCCCCTGCCACAGACAATACTGAGAATTGCCTCTGCTAAAACACACGTACAGACAATTATCAGTAAATGATCAGCATTGAGTTTTTTAGTAGCCACAACAAGTAGCTGCTACTAGTAGCTTTTTGTGTCTTCACCCTAAGGGCTGTGACACATGGGGAGGTTAGTCGCCGCGCAACAAATCTCCCTTGTCACGGACGACTAATCTCCACGAAATGCCATCCCACCGGCTACAATGTAAATCGCCGGAGGGATGGCATACGCGGCGCTGCGATTTGCCGAAGTCGTGGCAACTTAGGCAAATCGCCCGCAAAAAGGGAGATTTGACACGCGGCGACTAATGTCTCCGTGTGTCACAGCCCTTAAGAACCTATATCGGCAGCTAAAATCAGCCCATGTATGGCCAACTTTACCCAATATTTACCCAATATACTGTATATATACAATATAAAAGTCATGGTACAATGTGTCCTTTATTAGCCTAGATCAGGGGCAGTTACCACTGCAGACAACCTTATCTTTCCCCCTGTATGTGCTGCTGTAGATATGGGAAATGCTGACCAATGCAGATCACAGCAATGGGGTTTGGTTGTGTGTGTGTAAGCTCAGACCGCAGGCACGGAGAGATCAGATAGACCGGCAGACCCAGAGACTCCATTCATATTCTCGCCATGATGGTTGCAACACACAGTCTCTTCGGGGGTCACAAAACTGACCCCGGGAGCTCACTCGGGCTTTTGCTTCCTTTGAGAGTGACACCGAGACAGCTGAGCTTGTCACTTTTCCGATTTTCAGAGTGACTGCACGTAGAGGCAGGAAAATGCTGCCTTGGCTAAATGAGCGCTTCTGCTGCCATTGTCGCTCGCTCAGTTGAGCGTGATCGATCCCATTCATGTCGGCCACCATAGCAAGATTGGTTATGGAAGCGTGCGCTTCCCCAGTGACCGCTGTGTTGTGTTTGTCCTCACCTTTGTGTAGCCGCTGTCCAAACACATCATAACAGGGGAGATTAACAAAGGAAATAGGTTGCCCTGTGCTGCATGGAGTCTGGATAAAAGGATGGGCATCAATATGTTATAGATCTGATACTTATGTCATTTACTTTGAAAAGCAGGGGGCACAGTGCAAAAAGGGGTGCACTTTGCCCCCTGCTTTTTACTTTAGTGGAATTACTGTGCTCTGTATCAGAGATCCCCAATAAGGGGTAATTATATCTTAGTTGGGATCAAGTACAGGTACTGTTTTATTATTACAGAGAAAAGGGAATCATTTAACCATGAAATAAACCCAATACGGCTGTTCTGCCCCAATAAGGGGTAATTATATCTTAGTTGGGATCAAGTACAGGTACTGTTTTATTATTACAGAGAAAAGGGAATCATTTAACCATGAAATAAACCCAATAGGGCTGTTCTGCCCCAATAAGGGGTAATTATATCTTAGTTGGGATCAAGTACAGGTACTGTTTTATTATTACAGAGAAAAGGGAATCATTTAACCATGAAATAAACCCAATAGGGCTGTTCTGCCCCCAATAAGGGGTAATTATATCTTAGTTGGGATCAAGTACAGGTACTGTTTTATTATTACAGAGAAAAGGGAATCATTTAACCATGAAATAAACCCAATAGGGCTGTTCTGCCCCCAATAAGGGGTAATTATATCTTAGTTGGGATCAAGTACAGGTACTGTTTTATTATTACAGAGAAAAGGGAATCATTTAACCATTAAATAAACCCAATAGGGCTGTTCTGCCCCCAATAAGGGGTAATTATATCTTAGTTGGGATCAAGTACAGGTACTGTTTTATTATTACAGAGAAAAGGGAATCATTTAACCATTAAATAAACCCAATAGGGCTGTTCTGCCCCAATAAGGGGTAATTATATCTTAGTTGGGATCAAGTACAGGTACTGTTTTATTATTACAGAGAAAAGGGAATCATTTAACCATTAAATAAACCCAATAGGGCTGTTCTGCCCCCAATAAGGGGTAATTATATCTTAGTTGGGATCAAGTACAGGTACTGTTTTATTATTACAGAGAAAAGGGAATCATTTAACCATTAAATAAACCCAATAGGGCTATTCTGCCCCCAATAAGGGGTAATTATATCTTAGTTGGGATCAAGTACAGGTACTGTTTTATTATTACAGAGAAAAGGGAATCATTTAACCATTAAATAAACCCAATAGGGCTGTTCTGCCCCCAATAAGGGGTAATTATATCTTAGTTGGGATCAAGTACAGGTACTGTTTTATTATTACAGAGAAAAGGGAATCATTTAACCATTAAATAAACCCAATAGGGCTGTTCTGCCCCAATAAGGGGTAATTATATCTTAGTTGGGATCAAGTACAGGTACTGTTTTATTATTACAGAGAAAAGGGAATCATTTAACCATTAAATAAACCCAATAGGATTGTTCTGTCCCAATAAGGGGTAATTATATCCTAGTTGGGATCAAGTACAGGTACTGTTTTATTATTACAGAGAAAATCATTTTAAAAAATGTGAATTATTTGATTAAAATGGAGTCTAGGCAACATGGCCATCCCATAATTCAGGACTCTCTGGATAATGGGTTTCGGGATAATGGATCCCATACTTGTACTACCTGCTTTGGGGAGGACTATATTCATGGGGGGGCAATAATAGATACAAATAAATACAAAACACAGTTGCATTAAAGATTCCTCAGAGCTAAGTGTCAAAGAGACAAGAGGGTGGAGATCCCCATGGAGGGAGGGGGTGACATGTAGATGTACCCCCACTTCCACCCCCTGCAATCCCCCAACTCAGGTGTCATGCAGACATGTAAGTTAGGTAGCGGTAGTGGGCATAGACCACAGTGGGGCCTTTTACTTACCACCTACCTATGGCAGGCAGTAAAGATGGGGTGGGCCCCCTTATAAAATCTTGGAATTCAGGGGATAAGTGTTAGTGCTGGGGGTGGGGGGTTCACTATTTTGTATTTCCCAGAATATCACATGGGGCCCTAACCATAACACTCCTACCAGGCCCCAGAAATAGAGATGGGTTTGTGTTGGTAGCCCCGAGCTCTGGTCTATACGAATTAAACACATATGGCTAAACATATTACGTGTAATTAATGTCCAGCAAGTCTCACAAGGCGACTGCAACTCTATTCTCTATGTAACACGCTAAGCAGCTGCTCCCGTACGTGTAAATACAGGTGACATGGTGTCTGGTTCCTTGAAAATGCAGAGCGTCACCTAAGAGGTTTTTGGCAGGCCTTCCCTCAAGTCAGGAGGTTAGGATTCCATAATCTGATATGGCTGATATTTCTGGGGAAAGCCAACAGGCCAATGACACCGGGGATACACCGTGACCTGATTTGTGTTAGGGCAACCCTGATCACCTACATAGATAGGAAAATGGTACGCTCCTCTCTGTAGCATTAACTGGCTCCCTCGGCTCGTAGAGAAGAAGCAGTGAAAGGAAAAGTAACACTAAATATATTTATTTTGTGTATTGATGTACATGTATATATAATTATACATGGCCTAAAGGTTGTCTACCATTGAGTTAACTTTTAGTATGATGTAGAGAGTAATCTTCTGAGACAATTTGCAATTGGTCTTCATTTTTTATTATTTGTAGTTTTTTAATTATTTCAGTGGCTATGTGGTTGCTAGGGTTCAAATTACCTTAGCAACAAGGGTGTGGTTTGAATGAAAGACTGATATATGAATAGGAGAGGGCCTGAATAGAAAAATAAGTAATAGAAGGTAACAATAATAACTAAACTGTAGCCCCACAGAGCAATCGTTTGTTTGGCTCAGGGGTCAGTGACCCCCGTTTGAAAGCTGCAAAGAGTTAGAAGAAGAAGGCAAATAATTCAAAAACTATGAAAAACAAATAAAGAAGACCAATTAAAAAGAAGTTTGATTTGGCCTCTGTATAACAAACTAAAAGTTAACCATGAACCACCCCTTTAATAAGGCTCAAGGTAAGTAGATTTACTTTGCGGCTCATCAACTCTCCGCTTCATGGACTTGAATGCTCTGTTATATAGAGGGTTACAGGTTCACTTGAGGATAAAATATGTTTTTTCAACTTCCGCTACAATTATTCCCACGTAATATGTGTTCGTCTTTTATGTGATTATCGCATGATAAGACCAACTAACGGAAACATTAAGCGCAGACTGCAGGAAACGCCGACCCGTGCATAGAATAAAATGATATCAAAAGCATCAAATGGTTAGTGGTTTTCTTGGACCTTTAGATCTTTGGGGAGGTGGTTAAATTGAGGATGCATGCTGGGGGCCCTGCAAATACCGGGGTCCTAGCAAGTAGCATATATAGAGGTTGGAAGAGGCAAAGATAGAAAGTACAAGCTGGGAATAGTAGGGCAAGATGGCTGCAGTAACAGTACCTGCACAGGATTTGTAGTTAAGGGAGTTAAGGGGGTTGTGCACCTTTGAGTTAACTTTTAGTATGATGGAGAGAGTGATATTCTGAGACAATTTCCAATTGGTCTTCATTTTTCATTATTTGTAGTTTTTTTGTTATTTCACTTTTTGTTCAGCAGCTTTTCAGTTTGGGGTTTCAGCAGCTATCTGGTTGCTAGGGTCCAAATGACCTCAGCAACCAGGGAGTGGTTTGAATGAGAGACTGGTATATGAATAGGAGAGGGACTGAACAGAAAAATAAGTTATAAAAAGTAACCATAACAATAAAATTGTAGCCTCACAGAGCAATGGGGTTTTTTTGGCTGCCCGGGGTCAGTGACCACCATTTGAAAGTCAGAAGAGTCAGCAGAAGAAAACAAATAATTAAAAATCTATAAGAAATAAATAATAAAGACCAACTGAAAAGTTGATTAGAATTGGCCATTCTATAATAAACTTAAAGTTAAACCACCCCTTTAAAGCAGTTTCCACAGGTCCTCGCTACAACATAAAACAGTTGGGTCGTCTGCAATTAAATAGAATGATGTTCTTTAGACTGTCAGTTTGTATGGCAGAGAGCTGCTGTATAGCCTCCCATGTACAGTAGCCTTGTGCAATCCCTCCCTTACTTACATGGAAGTCTTCCATAAAACTGACAGCGTAAACAGTTATTGCCCTACCTACAGGTAATTAAATGGAGATGGATGAACATTTCCCTTTTACATCCTTTCCCTTGAGCCGGCATTTAGTAATGGGCTGTGTGCTCCCTCAGAGATCAGCTGACAGGAGCAAAATACATTAATTATTAAAGTGCCAACATATTCCATGGCGCTGTACAAAAGATACATCAATCATATATATTGGCTGATAGGATAATGCCAGACGGGGCTCATTCTCAGCCTGCAGCCATCCCCTGTGCCTTCACCCAAAGCTACTGGGTCAGCCCGGGGCAGGTACACAAAGCAGATTTCACTGGTGTAACATAGGAGTATGCATTTCGGCGCTGAAATCCGTTCCGTGTGTCTGCACCTGGGCCAACCCAATGGCGCAATCATACATATTGGCTGATAGGGCTCATTCTCGGCCTGCAGCCATCCCCTGTGCCTTCACCCAAAGCTATTGGGTCAGCCCGGGGCAGGTACACAAAGCAGATTTCACTGGTGTAACATAGGAGTATGCATTTCGGCGCTGAAATCCGTTCCGTGTGTCTGTACCCGGGCCAATGCGATGGCGCAATTATTCATACTGGCTGATAGGATAATGCCAGACGGGGCTCATTCTCGGCCTGCAGCCATTCCCTGCGCCTTCACCCAAAGCTACTGGGTCAGCCCGGGGGCAGGTACACAAAGCAGATTTCACTGGTGAAACATAGGAGTATGCATTTCGGTGCTGAAATCTGTTCCATGTGTCTGCACCCGGGCCAACCAAATGGCGCAATCATACATACTGGCTGAAGGGCTTATTCTTGGCCTGCAGCCTTTCCCTGCGCCTTCCCCCAAAGCTACTGGGTCAGCCCGGGGCAGGTACACAAAGCAGATTTCACTGGTGTAACATAGGAGTATGCATTTCGGTGCTGAAATCCGTTCTGTGTGCCAACGCAATGGCTCAGTGTAGGAGGCATGGGACAAGGCTAATGCCAGGGTGTGGGCTGATTCCTGGCTTGTGTTTATCCTCAGGCTGAGAATTAGCCCCATCCCGCATTAGCCATAGAACAGGGCCCCGCTCTGTAGAGCTAATGTAAATCAGTACACTGTGCAAGCTCTCAGAACTCCAGGGCCCCTTCTTCAGGTACTGATAATCATTCATAGGATCCCCCACTGATTCCCTAAGGTGGAATTCTTTAAATGCTGTCATGGTACAGTCCGAATTAGAATGTAATGTATTGTACTTGCCTTACGTCCTTGGGGAACTTATAGATTGCTCTATGCACGCCCCACAGGGAACAGTTGCGCAGACCCCCGGCTGCCTATGATATGGGCATGTGTAATTCCCATTTAGCTGCGGGGCAGCATGTAGCTAACGGGTCAGGAGCACTGGGGAAATGAGGATAAATGCAGGAATAGAGTGTTAGTCCTGTATCCGCTGACCCATAAAATGAGGCCTGAGACTGCTCATTCCTGCAAGCTCACCTATTAGCGCATCCATGCTTAGCATGCTAATCCCAACACTGGCCGGGGCAATGGGATAAATGGCTTGGAATATCCCTTCCTGAACCATCAGACCCTCCAGTGACCTATGTTGCACTCACCGCCCCGACGGATCATTCCCATGGGACTTTCTGTAACAACATGGTGACAACTGAAGTCCCACGTTTTATTAAATATGTGGGTAATGATGATTTACTAACACCGGGCTAATTTGTACATGGGCTGTAACCCATATAGCAGCCAATCAAATATTGCAAGTAGTATTTATAGAGGTTGGAAGAGGGAAAGATGGGAAGTACAAGCTGGGAATAGTTGGGCAAGATGGCTGCAGTAATAGTACCTGTACAGGATTTGTAGTTAAGGGGGTTTGCACCTTTGTGTGTTTTAGTAGGATGTAGAGAGTAATATTCTGAGACAATTTGCAATTGGTCTTCATTTTATATTATTTGTAGTTTTTTTGTTATTTCACTTTTTGTTCAGCAGCTTTTCAGTTTGGAGTTTCAGCAGCTATCTGGTTGCTAGGGTTCAAATGACCTCAGCAACCAGGGAGTGGTTTGAATGAGAGACTGGTATATGAGTAGGAGAACACAAAAATAAGTAATAAAAAGTAAAAAGAAGAATAAAATTGTAGCCTCACAGAGCAGTGGTTTTTTGGCTGCCGGGGTCAGTGACCCCCCATTTGAAAGTCAGAAGAGTCAGAAGAAGAAAGCAAATAATGAAAAATCTATAAGAAATCAATAATAAAGACCAACTGAAATGTTGATTAGAATTAGTAAAAGTTAACACCCCTTTAAAGCAGTCACCGCAGGTCCTCGCTACAACATAAAACAGTTGGGTCGTCTGCAACCAAATAGGATTATGGGTAATGATGACTCGGATTTAATAACACCGGGCTAATTTGTACATGGGCTGTAACCCATACAGCAGCCAATCAAATATGGCAGTTTTACTTGCAACCCAGTTACTGCCCCAGAATGATTTTACCCACAGTTAATGAGTCTTTATGACTTGTATCAGCCGAGCACATTGTGGATGGAAATGATGGCAGCAACATAGAGAATTATGCACCATTATAGTAAATAGCTATCAAATAAGCTATTATTATTATTATTATTATTAATAACATTTATTTATAAAGCGCCAACATATCCCCCAGCGCTGTACAATAAGTGGGTTACATACATTGGACATACAGAGTAACATATCTCCCAGCAGCAGGAAGCTGCTACTATTCTGAGCCGTGGTTTATAGTAAATACGAGGCTAAGATTTTACTGAGAGACTCATTCAGACTCAAAGCCTCAGCATTTCCTTTCTGTGCAGTTGATTATTTTGGCAAATCTAACAAACTTTGCAGCCTCATTTCCATATATAGTCAGCAGCGTGTATACGCCATTATATCTGGAGTTCCATTTAAAGGGCAACTAAGGCCTAAATAGAGGAGGAGAGAATTGCTGTATTTTATTTACTTAATGTACTGTGCCAGCCCAGAGGCTCAGCAGCCCTATCACAGTAATGATCCAGCGTTGCCCCCAGCAGCTCTCCATCTTTGATCTTGTTCGCCCATCTTTTGTGTGTCAGTGGCACTGCACATGCTCAGTAAATGCTGGGATGCTGTTGGGAAGCTACGCTTAGGGAAATCGAGGCATTAGACAAAAGCTGATGTTGTCTTGTCAAATTCAATCATACCCATAAGTTTCCACATTATAAACTGTAAATTATCATTTTGTCATTGGTTTGAATCTGGTTCATTGTTATATAATCCACTGAGAGTGACACAAACTCTGTAATATGCAGTATTTTTGCTGTTGTAGGTTTGCAAAACTTGTTCTAAATACAAATAAAGGGAACATTTACATGTTAGGCAGTGTCACCTCAAGGGTCCTAGTCGCCTTTATATGGGCACAGAACCCCTCAGTGACTGCTAATATCCTTATCATTTACAGTAGGGGGTACATTATCCCTTATAATACATGAGTGATACTCAGAGTTCCCTGTATAACTCAGCCTGCAGCCTTGTGCCTTTATATGGGCACAGAACCCCTCAGTGACTGCTAATATCCTTATCATTTACAGTAGGGGGTACATTATCCCTTATAATACATGAGTGATACTCAGAGTTCCCTGTATAACTCAGCCTGCAGCCTTGTGCCTTTATATGGGCACAGAACCCCTCAGTGACTGCTAATATCCTTATCATTTACAGTAGGGGGTACATTATCCCTTATAATACATGAGTGATACTCAGAGTTCCCTGTATAACTCAGCCTGCAGCCTTGTGCCTTTATATGGGCACAGAACCCCTCAGTGACTGCTAATATCCTTATCATTTACAGTAGGGGGTACATTATCCCTTATAATACATGAGTGATATTCAGAGTTCCCTGTATAACTCAGCCTGCAGCCTTGTGCCTTTATATGGGCACAGAACCCCTCAGTGACTGCTAATATCCTTATCATTTACAGTAGGGGGTACATTATCCCTTATAATACATGAGTGATACTCAGAGTTCCCTGTATAACTCAGCCTGCAGCCTTGTGCCTTTATATGGGCACAGAACCCCTCAGTGACTGCTAATATCCTTATCATTTACAGTAGGGGGTACATTATCCCTTATAATACATGAGTGATACTCAGAGTTCCCTGTATAACTCAGCCTGCAGCCTTGTGCCTTTATATGGGCACAGAACCCCTCAGTGACTGCTAATATCCTTATCATTTACAGTAGGGGGTACATTATCCCTTATAATACATGAGTGATACTCAGAGTTCCCTGTATAACTCAGCCTGCAGCCTTGTGCCTTTATATGGGCACAGAACCCCTCAGTGACTGCTAATATCCTTATCATTTACAGTAGGGGGTACATTATCCCTTATAATACATGAGTGATACTCAGAGTTCCCTGTATAACTCAGCCTGCAGCAGAAATAAATAATATGCCCAATAGAGTGCTATGCTGCGCAGTATATTGAACCCATAGAAATCAAAGGGGAACTTTTCCTATAACTAGTTACACAATTGCCAAGCTTGCCAGTAATTTCTTGGATCCTAACTAGCAGTGACCTCCATTTAAAGTTCTTAAAATTAGGTTCCACTTGATGGGTTTTATGACCTTTCCCTGCAGTCCAACAGTAACAGCCGTAATCTATATCAAAGCGCTGGGGGCACAAGCGCCACCTTTTTATTGATTACACGAGGCCTTTACTGTGTTTAGATAACCTTTCCGTCCTGATCCCAAAGCCTCCTGTAGAACAATACGAGTGAATACGAGTGTTTTTGTAGGTGGGGATGGGGTGGCACTTTGCTCACAGGGAACACTGGGCAATGTGTTTACCAGACCCTTGTGCTGCCAGTTAGTCTGTGTTCCTGCCGCCCAGGAAGATTTAGGCCCATATAAGAAGCAATGGGCAGTATTAGCAGTAATTCTTTATGGCGCTGGTGTTTACGCCTCTGCTCCAGCTTTTCACACATTTTCACTTAGTTGCAATCAGTTCGGGGCATTCACTTGTAAATGTGTTTAGCGGCTTTTCCTCTAAAGTCTCCTACCCCTCTGTGACCTTCATCAAACAGGCCAGCCAGGCGCGGAGGGTATTGGAATGTAATCACCGAGCTGATTGCATATAAAAAGTGTTTGTAGAGACAGGCATGTTAATAACTGACAGGGAGTGAGAAAAAGGCTTCCTACCCACTGGGCCCCAAGTCATCTCTACACCAGCCATTCTCTAATCAACAACATAGGGCTAATCAGTGGCTAAACTGGAACTGCAACCCCCCTCCTGCGCTCTCTGTCTGTCTATTGGGGTTATAGATGTCCCCGAGGGGTTATGTGAGTTACACAAGGAACTCTGAGTATCACTCATGTATTATAAGGGATAATGTACCCCCTACTGTAAATGATAAGGATATTAGCAGTCACTGAGGGGTTCTGTGCCCATATAAAGGCACAAGGCTGCAGGCTGAGTTATACAGGGAACTCTGAGTATCACTCATGTATTATAAGGGATAATGTACCCCCTACTGTAAATGATAAGGATATTAGCAGTCACTGAGGGGTTCTGTGACCATATAAAGGCACAAGGCTGCAGGCAAGTTATACAGGGAACTCTGAGTATCACTCATGTATTATAAGGGATAATGTACCCCCTACTGTAAATGATAAGGATATTAGCAGTCACTGAGGGGTTCTGTGACCATATAAAGGCACAAGGCTGCAGGCAAGTTATACAGGGAACTCTGAGTATCACTCATGTATTATAAGGGGTAATGTACCCCCTACTGTAAATGATAAGGATATTAGCAGTCACTGAGGGGTTCTGTGCCCATATAAAGGCACAAGGCTGCAGGCTGAGTTATACAGGGAACTCTGAGTATCACTCATGTATTATAAGGGATAATGTACCCCCTACTGTAAATGATAAGGATATTAGCAGTCACTGAGGGGTTCTGTGCCCATATAAAGGCACAAGGCTGCAGGCTGAGTTATACAGGGAACTCTGAGTATCACTCATGTATTATAAGGGATAATGTACCCCCTACTGTAAATGATAAGGATATTAGCAGTCACTGAGGGGTTCTGTGCCCATATAAAGGCACAAGGCTGCAGGCTGAGTTATACAGGGAACTCTGAGTATCACTCATGTATTATAAGGGATAATGTACCCCCTACTGTAAATGATAAGGATATTAGCAGTCACTGAGGGGTTCTGTGACCATATAAAGGCACAAGGCTGCAGGCAAGTTATACAGGGAACTCTGAGTATCACTCATGTATTATAAGGGGTAATGTACCCCCTACTGTAAATGATAAGGATATTAGCAGTCACTGAGGGGTTCTGTGCCCATATAAAGGCACAAGGCTGCAGGCTGAGTTATACAGGGAACTCTGAGTATCACTCATGTATTATAAGGGATAATGTACCCCCTACTGTAAATGATAAGGATATTAGCAGTCACTGAGGGGTTCTGTGCCCATATAAAGGCACAAGGCTGCAGGCTGAGTTATACAGGGAACTCTGAGTATCACTCATGTATTATAAGGGATAATGTACCCCCTACTGTAAATGATAAGGATATTAGCAGTCACTGAGGGGTTCTGTGACCATATAAAGGCACAAGGCTGCAGGCAAGTTATACAGGGAACTCTGAGTATCACTCATGTATTATAAGGGGTAATGTACCCCCTACTGTAAATGATAAGGATATTAGCAGTCACTGAGGGGTTCTGTGCCCATATAAAGGCACAAGGCTGCAGGCTGAGTTATACAGGGAACTCTGAGTATCACTCATGTATTATAAGGGATAATGTACCCCCTACTGTAAATGATAAGGATATTAGCAGTCACTGAGGGGTTCTGTGCCCATATAAAGGCACAAGGCTGCAGGCTGAGTTATACAGGGAACTCTGAGTATCACTCATGTATTATAAGGGATAATGTACCCCCTACTGTAAATGATAAGGATATTAGCAGTCACTGAGGGGTTCTGTGCCCATATAAAGGCACAAGGCTGCAGGCTGAGTTATACAGGGAACTCTGAGTATCACTCATGTATTATAAGGGATAATGTACCCCCTACTGTAAATGATAAGGATATTAGCAGTCACTGAGGGGCTCTGTGCCCATATAAAGGCACAAGGCTGCAGGCTGAGTTATACAGGGAACTCTGAGTATCCCTCATGTATTATAAGGGATAATGTACCCCCTACTGTAAATGATAAGGATATTAGCAGTCACTGAGGGGTTCTGTGCCCATATAAAGGCACAAGGCTGCAGGCTGAGTTATACAGGGAACTCTGAGTATCACTCATGTATTATAAGGGATAATGTACCCCCTACTGTAAATGATAAGGATATTAGCAGTCACTGAGGGGTTCTGTGCCCATATAAAGGCACAAGGCTGCAGGCTGAGTTATACAGGGAACTCTGAGTATCCCTCATGTATTATAAGGGATAATGTACCCCCTACTGTAAATGATAAGGATATTAGCAGTCACTGAGGGGTTCTGTGCCCATATAAAGGCACAAGGCTGCAGGCTGAGTTATACAGGGAACTCTGAGTATCACTCATGTATTATAAGGGATAATGTACCCCCTACTGTAAATGATAAGGATATTAGAAGTCACTGAGGGGTTCTGTGCCCATATAAAGGCACAAGGCTGCAGGCTGAGTTATACAGGGAACTCTGAGTATCACTCATGTATTATAAGGGATAATGTACCCCCTACTGTAAATGATAAGGATATTAGCAGTCACTGAGGGGTTCTGTGCCCATATAAAGGCACAAGGCTGCAGGCTGAGTTATACAGGGAACTCTGAGTATCACTCATGTATTATAAGGGATAATGTACCCCCTACTGTAAATGATAAGGATATTAGAAGTCACTGAGGGGTTCTGTGCCCATATAAAGGCACAAGGCTGCAGGCTGAGTTATACAGGGAACTCTGAGTATCACTCATGTATTATAAGGGATAATGTACCCCCTACTGTAAATGATAAGGATATTAGCAGTCACTGAGGGGTTCTGTGCCCATATAAAGGCACAAGGCTGCAGGCTGAGTTATACAGGGAACTCTGAGTATCACTCATGTATTATAAGGGATAATGTACCCCCTACTGTAAATGATAAGGATATTAGTAGTCACTGAGGGGTTCTGTGCCCATATAAAGGCACAAGGCTGCAGGCTGAGTTATACAGGGAACTCTGAGTATCACTCATGTATTATAATGATACTCATGATAATGTACCCCCTACTGTAAATTATAAGGATATTATAAGTCACTGAACAGTTTTGTGATCATACAAAGAGTCACAAGGCTGCATTTTTTCTGCTGGCAGAGCCAATGTGCTCCCTTCCTCCCTGTCGCTGCACTGATGGGCATAGAGTCGGCCTTTGGGCAGACACATGGAGCAAGCAGATATTGGCACAAATACAAGAAACAATGCATTTTCTATGTTTAAAAACATGCAGAGAAAAATAGAAAACGCAGGCAGAGAGAAGCCGAGGCTGAGCCCTGGCCAACATTGTCCCTAGGCTGATGGCACACTTCTCAGCCCTTTTTTGGGTTAATCCCATTGTTTATCAGCCATGATTGCATTGGAGTTTGCATTTCTGGGAAGACATTAGCGTGGCTGTTGGTGTAGAGTTGCTCAGAAGATGGATGAAAGGAAGCACTCTTGATGTAGCAAGAATGTGTGTTTAATTGTTGACACACTAATTGTTGACAATGGGCTTTGTGGCAAATGGCAATTAAGCGTGTAATCCTTAACACATTCTTAGCCAGAGAGCTGCCTGAGGGCCATTTAAATTGGGCCATAGTTCCCACCGGCAGGCTAGATGCACCAACTGCTTCTCTTCTGCTGTCCCATTCAGTGTTTTTGTTCAGACATTGACCAGAAGCACAGATCACTTTAACTTTCTACTGGAATTCTTACATTTAGCAAATCTCAAGTCACACTGGGCATTTGGGTATAATTGTGTTACAATTAACACGGCTCCAAGCAGCTACACAAATAGATCCACATTTGTGAGGTTTCCAGGCAAACATATCTGCCCAATTGTGGCTTATATAATCATTTGGCTACTGATCAGCAAAAAATCTTGCCCGTGAATGCCCATTTATGGAACCCTTGCTGCAGGGGATTGGACACATAAGTAAAGGTGGCCATACACGGGCCAATTGTAGCTGCCGATATCAGTCCCTTAGACCGACTCGGCAGCTAATCGGCCCATGTAGGGGCACAAATGACGAGCCTGCCTGAAATCGGGCAGATATCAATTGGGCAGGTTAAAAAATTTAGGCGGAACGGGGACCACATTGGCTCATTGATGTGGTCCCCGAACCAACTGCGCCTATTACTAGTGTTGTAATTTGATCATTTGGCCCCAGGGCCAAACAACGAATTAGCCTAAATTCACCCGATATTGCCACCCGTAGGTGGGGATATCAGGAGAAGATCCGCTCACGAGCGGATCTGAACATGTATGGCCACCTTTAGGTAGCCTTCTATTCAACAGGGCCTTGTGCTTATTGTACACATTGTCAACGACACCTCAGATCTTTCCATCAGTTTGATTCCGCTACATAGTTTCAGAAGTCAGACCCAACAGTGCAGAGAATATAAATAGCCAGAAAGATACTGCTTTCAAAAGCAAATTGATTTACAAGTAACTAAACATTTTTACTAATATACAAAGACAAGTTGCTCAGAATGAGACTGTCTTTGTGGCCGATTTCATTGCACAAAACCCTCTCGACTTGACTTTGCATTTTCACTTTGACACTGGAGCAATCCGTGCCGCTGTAGTGCATGGATACAAATCCGGAGACGCCGCAGTTACAGAGAGCGGTAACAGAAACCCAGGATCAAACACCGCAGAACCATGTGGCATAAATGTGGCAGAGCAACAAAGCTATTTCTGGAGACGCTGGGGCCTCGTTTTACTGTTTTCTCTCCTGTCACGTCCTACAGATGAAAGCGAGACATTCCTTCTGCTGAACTCTCCCTTGTTTCCCAGCCCAATCTCTTCCTCTTCCTGGGACTCCTATAGTCTCTGGCCAGGATGTCCCACGCTCACACCTCAGTGACAATATGCTGACAGACAAAGCACATTACAGCCTTTGCTTATGCAGGTAATCAAATACCGCCTTCCTTTTCGCCCCTTTATTGCTTGTGACTTTGGGACAATTGCTGAATTTTATGGCTTTGTTAGCATGACTTGTGCCAAAAACCGCTGATCAGAGATCAGACCTATGAAATACTGAGCATTCGAATCTTCTCCTTCATGAGAATGCTGGACGTTTAATTTTATTATTTGACAATGGATCACAGTAAAGCTGGGTGTAGACTTTAAGATCTGCTCTTTTGCTGAGATCACCTTGTGAGTGGATATTAAAGGTCCCCATACACTGGCAGATCCACTCGTTTGGCGATGTCGCCAAGCGAGCAGATCTTCTCCTGATATCCCCACCTACGGGTGGGCGATATCGGGAAAATCCCCTGGGGCCCTGGGGCCAAATGATCAAATTATAACAACGGGCGTAGGAAAAGTCGGTCCGGGGACCACATCAACGAACCGATGCGGTTCCCAATCTGAATAGATTTTCTAACCTGCCCGATCGAGATCCGGCCAATTTCAGGCCAGATATCGGTTGGGCAGGCCCGTCGGGGGCCTTAACCCTATTTGGCTACCTTAAGACTGGGGCAAATTAGGTCCCCAGGGCAAAAAATGAATCAAAATGTGGGCCCTTGTTGGGAAAGAACTCCATCAATGCAGTCCTTGTCTAACATTATTTTAAACCCTGTCTGACAGGTATCTGGACAATTTTCAGCCATATATCAGTCAGGCGGGCTGATGGAAGGGTTCCATAAATGAACTGAAAGGGCAGCAGCTTTAATGGAGTCGTGTATTGTTGCTTGCTTAAGGGGCCTTATGTAGAGGCATTGGGAAAGGACATTATCAATGGCTCATTGTGGTACTTTATTGGCTGGATTTTCAGACCTGACCAACAGATGTCTGTCAATTACCAATTGTATATCGGTCAACAGAATGTCATTTTTGCCTTTTACACTTACCAATAACTTGGCAGCCAATGCTGACCCATGTATGGCTAACATAAGCCTCCTTATCTTTTATATTTCTGTAGTTCAATAAACTGCAACACGAAACAATAACAAACTATCAGGAACACCAAGCTACGGGGTATTCCAAAGCAAATACATTATGCAGGGAATAGGCACCCAAAAACCACTATTAGGAAGAGCCAGACTTAAGTACAGATTTATAATCATACATGTTGCAGGTATGGGTGCCCAATTGTAAGACTATAGAAGGCAAGAGCTGAGGCTGAAGTGCTAAAGAGCCTGCTAAACTCAGGGCTGGGGATAGGCCCAAAAGCAAAATAAAGTGCATTTCTAACGAGCTGTTGGCATCTCTTCCCCCTATTGTCAGAAGTCATTATACGCACACTTGTATCAGACAAGGCTGTGAAGCCCAAGTGACTGAGCCGTGAATTATTGACAAGGATTCTTCATGGTCACTTGGGAACAATGTTAGAAAAAAGAAGCAGCAGCAATGTAGTGTTCTGCCCACACACTAACAAGGATGTTAAAGGCTTTTATAGCAAAATGTCAGATGTCATGCAAATCAAAGAAATACGTTCTAAAAACAAAGATAACTATTTCGGTCTTTAAGCCTGAAGAAGAAGGAACACAAGGTGCAACGCAGAGGCAAGGTGTAGGCTGAACGCAACAGGGTAAAATAAAGTAACACCAACCAAGCAATGTAGGAACTATCCTTCCATTACACATTCAGCCATGGCCATCTCTATGGGCCTTAGTGTTTAATGATAAAGGTTAAAGGAAGTGTTCCTCCTCCAGGTGTAGGCATGCCATGTAGTAGGGGGAGAATCCCCACTGCCCAAAAATGCAAGTGACTATTCCCGTAGGTGGTACAATAGAGGGGAGCAACTATATTAGGCCTGTTTGGACTTCAAAGGAGTGTGAATGAAGCAAGGGTATCAGAGATAGGAAGTACACCTTATTGGTTTCATTGAGTAGGGGCTTTGTAAAGGAAGACAAGCTGGGTTGAGTGGTAACTCCTACATGAAACCCAATCCGCTAGTTGGTAGCCAATAGAGCAGTTATGGTGGCCATACAGGTTAAGATCTGCTCGCTTGGTGAGGTTGCGCTATCTGCACCTACGGGTGGGCGATATCAGGTGAATTAAGGCTAATTCGGTCGTTTGACCCTTGGGCCAAACGATCGAATTAAAATGCTGGTAATAGGCGCAGCCAGTTTGGGGACCACATCAATGAGCCGATGCGGTCCCGAATCCGACTAAATTTTTTAACCTGTCTGATCGATATCTGGCCGATTTCAGGACAGATGTTGGTCGGGCAGACCCGTCGTTAGTGCCCCTACAAGCTAAGCTGCTGAATTGGTCTAAGGGTCTAAGTGTGAACTAGCAGCACTGGGACTGACTTCTTGTACTCTGGAGCTGATAGACCTGCCTTTTAGTTGCAATCAAACCAAAAACCTCAAGAACAAGGCTGGCACTAGGAAACACTGGACCAATCAGCAAAAAGTGCTGCAGTTAAAACATGTTTGTTCTTTATTTACAGAAAAAAAAATCTCAGACATGGACAGACTGGCACATTTTGTGCCCAAAATGGGCACTTAATCATAGGCTAAAGAATTTTTTGAAACAACAGTATTTAGGGCTAAATCAACCAATCAGAATACCAACCAATGACTAAAGGCCCCCATACACGGGCTGATTGTAGCTGCCGATATCGGTCCCTTAGACAGATTCGGCAACTTATCGGCCCATGTAGGGGCAGAGACAATGGCCATACCCGACCGATATCTGGCCTGAAATTGGCCATATATTGTTAGGGCAGGTTAAAAGATTCAGTTGGGGACCACATTGGCTCATTGATGCGGTCCCCAAAGCGACTGTCCCATTGCCGCCATTATAATTCAATCGTTTGGCCCCAGAGCTAAACGATCGAATTAGCCTACATGTTTCCCGATATCGCCACCCGTAGGTGGAAATATTGGGTGAAGATCTGCTCATGTGTATGGGAACCTTGAGAATCTTTGAATCTACTTATTATGTACCAATTGTTAGTAAGATCCTTTGTAGCCAGCTGTAAAATCACATCTGCAGCAATACCTTCACTTGATGTAATTTTAATACCCACTCGCACCCAAATAATTAAGGACTGTGACAGTGTCTGACACCAGCTTGGAAGCCCCTTCCTCCTACCCTAGCGTCATGGCCCCCAGAGAGAGTAGTGTGTAACGTGAGCTCTGCCGCCAGTAGCCGGACCCTCAAGCAAAATAGAGTTTTACTAACACGGCAAAAGCTGGATTCTCTGGAGACTCTGGGAAACAGATGTCCCATGTGGCTCCAAGTGGTGAAACAGGTGAAGACAAATGGCAATTAACACCAGAAACACTTCCTCCTTAAGTGAAGACAGCCGGGATCAAGACGGCCATAGAGAGGACAACGTGAATGATGTTTTCAGGTCTGATCAATGAATTGCCCACAAAGCAGAACAGTGTTGTCTGCGAATGGAAGACTGCTCCAGACTGGGTGTCATATTAAAATACTATCTGTTCATGTAGTATCAGAAGGCTGTAGCTCTGGGGCTATTGGGCACTTCCCTGATGTATTCTGTGTAGATTCTGTCATGATTGGAGGATCCCTTCACTAATCAGAAATCCCCGTCCCCTAGCTGATCCCCCAGCTTTAGGGCAACTTGAGGAACCTCACAGGCGTTCCAGCCCCTAGTGCCACCCTAAGGTGGCCTATTGAATGCCGCCCCCCTCGCCCCTCAGTGCTTAGGTTTTTTGCATTGGAGGGGACCAAGGGGAGGGGCACATTGTTATTGCAGAGATCCCAATAGCACTCTCTGCAACTTCAGGGGTGCCATATGGCAGCAGCACCCCTGCTCACGGACCTATTAGTGATGAGAAAAACTGCCCAATTTCACTTTGCTAAAAAATTTGTGAAACAGCAGAAACATTTGTAAACATATTCGAGGTAATGGACATTTTTCTGCTGTGCTTTTTCCTCACTCCAAATGCATTGGATTCAATGGGCATTCAGTTTTAATTTTTTTTTTGCTCCAAATGCATTGGAGTCAATGGGAATTCTTTCTTACCTTTGTTTTGCTCCAAATGCATTGGAGTCAATGGGAATTCTTTCTTACCTTTGTTTTGCTCCAAATGCATTGGAGTCAATGGACATTCTTTCTTGCCTTTTTTGCTCCAGATGCATTGGAGTCAATGGGAATTCTTTCTTGCCTATTTTTACTCCAAATGCATTGGAGTCAATGGGAATTCTTTCTTGCCTATTTTTACTCCAAATGCATTGGAGTCAATGGGAATTCTTTCTTGCCTATTTTTACTCCAAATGCATTGGAGCCAATAGGAATTCTTTCTTGCCTTTTTTGCTCCAAATGCATTGGAGTCAATGGGAATTCTTTCTTGCCTTTTTTGCTCCAAATGCATTGGAGTCAATGGGAATTCTGTCTTGCCTTTTTTGCTCCAAATGCATTGGAGTCAATGGGAATTCTTTCTTGCCTTTTTTGCTCCAAATTCATTGGAGTCAATGGACATTCTTTCTTGCCTATTTTTATTTCAAATGCATTGGAGTCAATGGGAATTCTTTCTTGCATTTTTTGCTCCAAATTCATTGGAGTCAATGGGAATTCTTTCTTGCCTTTTTTGCTCCAAATGCATTGGAGTCAATGGGAATTCTTTCTTGCCTTTTTTGCTCCAGATGCATTGGAGTCAATGGGAATTCTTTCTTGCCTATTTTTACTCCAAATGCATTGGAGTCAATGGGAATTCTTTCTTGCCTTTTTTGCTCCAGATGCATTGGAGTCAATGGGAATTCTTTCTTGCCTTTTTTGCTCCAGATGCATTGGAGTCAATGGGAATTCTTTCTTGCCTATTTTTACTCCAAATGCATTGGAGTCAATGGGAATTCTTTCTTGCCTATTTTTACTCCAAATGCATTGGAGTCAATGGGAATTCTTTCTTGCCTATTTTTACTCCAAATGCATTGGAGTCAATGGGAATTCTTTCTTGCCTATTTTTACTCCAAATGCATTGGAGCCAATAGGAATTCTTTCTTGCCTTTTTTGCTCCAAATGCATTGGAGTCAATGGGAATTCTTTCTTGCCTTTTTTGCTCCAAATGCATTGGAGTCAATGGGAATTCTTTCTTGCCTTTTTTGCTCCAAATTCATTGGAGTCAATGGACATTCTTTCTTGCCTATTTTTATTTCAAATGCATTGGAGTCAATGGGAATTCTTTCTTGCATTTTTTGCTCCAAATTCATTGGAGTCAATGGGAATTCTTTCTTGCCTTTTTTGCTCCAAATGCATTGGAGTCAATGGGAATTCTTTCTTGCCTATTTGTATTTCAAATACATTGGAGTCAATGGGAATTCTTTCTTGCCTTTTTGCTCCAAATTCATTGGAGTCAATGGGCATTCTTTCTTGCTCTTTTTGCTCCAAATGCATTGGCGTCAATTTTTACTCCAAATCCATTGGAGTCAACAGGGTGTTTTTTTTCCCCGCATGAAAAAACAGGATTTTTCTTCCCCAAAATGGCCAACAGCCAACACAAATTATGTCCAACACAAAAAAATGCAAACTTCACTGCACTGAAAAATCTCCAATGCTGCAACAAAATGTCATATAATGATCATTTGAAAGACCACACAAACATTATAACCACCCTAAAAGTTGTTATTAAGGTGACCTGCCCCTTGAGCTGGTGAGCAGTACGGAGGTGGGGGACAGAGGCAGCGGCCTGTAGCATCTGTTCCACTTTAGCCATATTGTATATTTCAGCATTATTGCCTGTTTTCCATGCAGACGCCTGCTAGCCATTCTGTCAGGCACGGAATTAATGTACAGTGTGGCTCTGAATGGAAGGTGAGATAAAAATAAACTATTATGTGAGTGGGACACTTTCCCCAGAGTGCTGTGACAGCAGCCTCGCTAATCACCCACATCCTCTGCCTTATTCTATATAGCCTGGGGGGGCCATTATGAATGGGGCGGTTTGGGCTTGTAGTGCGCAGTAAGGAGAGCTTCGGTCTTCATATTCTATTTTATTTTTACGAGATGTTTCCTCTGCCCTCTCCGGCTAAATACTAAAAAGCCATAGCACTCGCTGCCTGCAGCCGGTTTTATGGTTTATTGACCCGGCGTTGTGAACAGACTGTAGTAATAGTGCAACAGTTGCAGCGGCGCTGTGTGTGTTTGTGCAGCCAGATTTATAGTGATCAGCACTTTCTTTACAGTTGGGGGGGGGGCACAGTACATTTTAAAAGCCCTTTTATTTGTATAAAATAAGAACTATTACCCTTTAGGAGTTGTAGGCTGTAAGCTTGGGATTCTCTGTGTAGAGGCTAATAGCTCTTTTTTTCCTCTTGATTTTCACAAGAATTTAATAAACTTAAACCTATTTTTCCACCAAAGTGAAATCAAAACTACTTTATACTTTAGCGCCACATATTCAGACCCAGTAAAGTCCCCCTATACAATAATATTCTATAGAAGAAAAATTATATATGTATGTATATATATATATATATATATATATATATGTGTATATATATACAGTATATCTATCCACATCTATCATCTATGTCTGTCGGTCTATTATCTATCTATCTATCTATCTAATCTATCTATCTTATCTATCTATCTTATCTATCTATCTTATCTATCTATCTATCTATCTATCTATCATCTATCTATCTATCTATCTATCTATCTATCTATCTATCTTTTTATCTATCTATCTATCATCTATCTATCTATCTATCTATCTATCTATCATCTATCTATCTATCATCTATCTAACTATCTATCTATCTATTATCTATCTATCTATCTATCTATCTATCTATCTATCTATTATCTATCTATCTATCTATCTATCTATCTATCTATCATCTATCTATCTATCTATCTATCTATCTATCTATCATCTATCTATGTATCTATCTATCTATCATCTATCTATCTATCTATCTATCTATCATCTATCTATCTATCATCTATCTATCTATCTATCTATCTATCTATCTATCTATCTATCTATCTATCTTTCTTTCTATCTATCATCTGCTATTTCTGTCTCCAGTCTTTCTACCTACACCTGCTGCTCTGTGGGGGCCCCAGGAGATCATCCCTATTCCGACTCCCTAAAGAGACCTCCTGTGGAAATGATTATTATCACTTTAAATCTAAAGCAGAGATCATATTCATTTTACATACAACTGATGTGGATGCAGGAACCTTTAAAGCACAGCAGCTGAGGAGCCTGGGAGTTGTGGTTTACAGCAGGTGTTGGGGCGGTGGCTTTGACACCTCGGACATACAGGAACTCTCAAGCTAATTGACAGTTAATAAAAAGCATGGGAAAACATGTTTGTAATTTATTGTATAGAGTGGGGCCATCGTGATGGACTGATGGAAGAATCCACAGTACATGGTGGGCTGTAGACAAGACCTCAAATGACAGTGAGCGGCTAGGCTATTGGTGGCCTGTAGACAAGTCCTCAAATGACAGTGAGCGGCTAGGCTATTGGTGGGCTATAGACAAGTCTTCAAATGACAGTGAGCAGCTAGGCTATTGGTGGGCTGTAGACAAGTCCTCAAATGACAGTGAGCGGCTAGGCTATAGGTGGGCTGTAGACAAGTCCTCAAATGACAGTGAGCGGCTAGGCTATAGGTGGGCTGTAGACAAGTCCTCAAATGACAGTGAGCGGCTAGGCTATAGGTGGGCTGTAGACAGTCCTCAAATGACAGTGAGCGGCTAGGCTATTGGTGGGCTGTAGACAAATCCTCAAATGACAGTGAGCGGCTAGGCTATTGGTGGGCTGTAGACAAATCCTCAAATGACAGTGAGCGGCTAGGCTATAGGTGGGCTGTAGACAAGTCCTCAAATGACAGTGAGCGGCTAGGCTATAGGTGGGCTATAGACAAGTCCTGAAATGACAGTGAGCGGCTAGGCTATTGGTGGGCTATAGACAAGTCTTCAAATGACAGTGAGCGGCTAGGCTATAGGTGGGCTATAGACAAGACCTCAAATGACAGTGAGCGGCTAGGCTATAGGTGGGCTATAGACAAGACCTCAAATGACAGTGAGCGGCTAGGCTATAGGTGGGCTATAGACAAGTGTCTTCTATCACCTGCTTATGGCCGATGGCATAACATGGCTTTCTATGATTAACTGGCCATACGTGTAGCCTGTAACATGCAAGACCAGGCGTGAAACTTGTGTGATGTTCCCAGAGTGCTACCGTACACATGTATGTGCTTATTGTGCTTCTGGTAGGGTTCCCCAATGTGATGCTTGACGCTGAGAATAAATATAACTGATATAGATAAGCTGGTAATTAATCCAGAAAAGGTGGTATAGCTTGGGTAAGAGGGGAGGTGAGCCAACACCTGGAGGGTAAATCTTGGGAAATTTGCATTGCTGCCAATATAATGTTTAGGTTTGGTTGCCCTACGTTACAATGGGACCTCCCCTCCCAGATGAAACCTCTTTGTCTGCAGCAAATCCAGTAGCACCAGGGCTCGCTGACAATCACTGCCTATTTCAGTTACATATTTCTTGCCAGGGACGTCGGACCAATCTAGAAAGCCAAACTCAGGGCCAACTTAGTGTTTGTTTCCAAGTACTTAATGCTCTCACAGCCTCCAAGGGCCACTCGCAGAGCAATTAGCCACAAACACATTGCTGAAATGCTTCACCTACTGAGAGGCCCCGGCGTCCGCGCTGCCGAGCCAAGGATTTCTCACAGAATAGCCGCTTGTGTCTGGGGCCGAGCGCAAGGCCAAATGCTGCCAGGCACTTCATTCAGCAGAGGTTCCATGTACAGAAATGCCTTTGTGGTGCCGCACAATATGGGGCAATATAGGGGCTTTCTAGTGTTGCACGTCCAATGTTGCACTTCCAATGGCATTTCCTTTTGGTATATAAGGAAGGGAGGACAGAATGCCTACGTGTGTGCTATTGGAATATAACAAGTGCCTGTTTCATGGCATGTGGAATGAATTCAGGTGCCGACAACTTGGGAAAGAGCCTTCAGTTAATTGTAGTGTATATATATATATAGGAAATACTTCACGACTGGCACACCCTGTACAAATTATCACACATTTATTGTGAACACATTGCACAAAAATAATCCGACGTTTCAGTCCTCAACAGGACCTTTCTCAAGGATGGTACAATAATGTCTAAACCAACCGTAAAACCACTCTCAATACCAACACAATGGAAATGTGCCCAATCCCCATCATTAGACCAATACGTGATTATCCAATCATAATGTGAGTGTGCGATTATTATATATATATACTAGGGTGTATGGATCCCAGTGTTAGCATCATCATAAATTGAAGGTTAATGGCAATATTAGTAATAGGGAGAGAACGTAACAGATCTGGATCAGTTTGTTCAACCGGGGTACCAGGGGAAATCCTGGTGGGTCCAGTTGGCCCCTATCTACTGTACTTTTTAATTCACAGCATTATCAGTCTCTCTTCAGTACGCCACTCACTGCATCTCTCCTGCTGGTAGGGGGGCCTTCAGGTCATGTTCTCTGTTGGGCCCCAGGTGCCCCAGTCCAACCCTGTAACAGATGCAGGGAGCTATTTCTTT
This sequence comes from Xenopus tropicalis, assembly GCF_000004195.4. Taxonomy (NCBI): domain Eukaryota; kingdom Metazoa; phylum Chordata; class Amphibia; order Anura; family Pipidae; genus Xenopus; species Xenopus tropicalis. Next base: position 141,303,913 of record NC_030682.2, read on the forward strand.
CTGTCAATCAATATGGATCAATAAACTGAGATATGTGCAACCCTTTTCCTACGTGACTTTTCATGTATTGGTGCTATGTGGTGTTATACACAGGGGTACAGTATAGAGAAGCTTAACGTCATGCTTGACTATCAACTTCATACAGCTTGTGTATTCTGAGGTGCTGTATCACTGAAGTCTCAAGAGAAAAGACCTACTTATATACTTGTATGGGCCAGATTCAGCTTGATGAGAAAAACCTATCCCATCTCATCACGTGAAAACTCCATTGAAGTCTTTGGAGATATCTGGAATCCAACTAGAAGATAAGTTCCTTATGAAAATGAATCTGGCCTGTATGGCCAATGTATGTGGATACTATTTGTGATTAAGAGAATTGCCTATTTAAGCCATATCTAAGTGCCAATACATCATATGGAACTATGGGTAGGCAGAAGAGGCACGTGCATAGGGTGCAATGGTGGTGGGTGCTAAGCACCTATTTACTTTGTCTGCCAACCTCTAGTTCTGGTTCCTGAGTTGTCTCCAGATGCCAGCATTTTTTGCAGTAATGAGTTAATGCTAGGGTTTCTATCACCCCAACCCCTCACTCGTCACTCCCCCGCCGCCCCACCCTGCGTGCTCATTGCATGTGTGTGAAGAGGGTGCAGGGCAATCGGTGGATTGCCTTGGGTGCTGGCCCGGCACTGTCATATTCTCAGTTTGGTGAAGGCTCTTCCCTGTTCCACATGGAACACTAACTTGTCATGCCAAGGGCCGTAAAATTGTCCAAAACACCTCCGTTGGAGCCGGCATGTTTTTGAAAATAACATTAATGCTCATTTTAGCTCTTTTTAGAGAAAACATGGCAAAGGGAGACTCGTGGTCTGTTTTCCATTGAGGAAAGGAAAGCTTGGCCAGAGAGAGGCTGAATCAATATCACACGGAGTTGCTCTCTGAAGGACCACGTGCGTTATTTCCATAACTGGTGCTTGACTATATACACACACATAGGTACACACACCTTTCACACTTTTCCCACTGAGTCATCATTCATAAAGTAGGTCATGAGGTAAACAGATAATCAGGTAATGTCACCAAGGAGTGCGCCCTGAAGGCTAATCTTGTATTAGCTATAGTAATTACTTGCTTGGCTTCACAAAGTGTTCCATGGGAGGAAGAAGAAGAAGAAGTGTTACAACAGGCCAGGGATCCTGACACATGAGGCAGTTCTGGAGCTCTGAATCCCATGTTACCCTGGCAGCCGATAGCAAAACAGACTGCCAAATCTCCAGTTGCTAATTCTTTAGCTTTCTCCTGCCAATACAACACAAAGCGGCATCGAATGTGCTTCAAGCCCTCGTTGGCCTCTGTAAGAGTAGCATTATCCTCAGTAGGAACGTTGGCACGCGTGAGCTTTTGGAAGTGATGGAAATGGTTTCACCCTCTCTGTGTTCGATTGTACGATACGTGAAATCTTAATCTGGCCTTTATGTTTGTTGTACTACTCTCCTGTTCTATCTGCCACCCGTATGCACTCATAGTCCTTTCTCAGGGCGGTTGTACATGGGGCTTTGCAATTGTTAGATAAACGGCATTGGTTCCAAACTAGCTGCTCTTCGACATCGGTGCCAAAACTGTGGGGCTGGCCTCCTGCAGCTCTGCCTTGGCCTTGACTGGGGACCCCTGCAGTGGTGCCTTGGCCTTGACTGGGGACCCCTGCAGTGGTGCCTTGGCCTTGACTGGGAACCCCTGCAGCGGTGCCTTGGCCTTGACTGGGAACCCCTGCAGCGGTGCCTTGGCCTTGACTGGGGACCCAGACTAAAGGAGGGGCCAAGACTAAAGGCCAGTTAGAAGAGATATGGGAAGAGTGATGACTTACTCATGTAGATATTTCTGGTCAGCCTAAAGGTAAATGAAAGTGACTTGAGGGGATGAGCACTTATTTGTCATCTTATATAATCTATATCTATATATAATCTATATAATCCTGGCACTAGGACTGAATGGCTAATACAGTGATGTTCTCCTATATCTGCAAAGTCTTATGAGCTAAGGTTGGTCTTGGCCAATGGTTGGCCTATAAAGGCAGGCTTAATCCCAAAATCTATATCTCTACAGTCACCCATATAAATATATTAAGGAAATTTAAGATTTTTTTCAGCAACAATCCACAAAAAGATTTTAATGTCAAATGTATTGATAGGGGTGAGTGCCTATATACATTATTAGGCCACCCCGTGCACCTCACCTTATCATTTAAAGAAGTAGTGAGTTTGACTTTTGGTTGTTGCTTTGTTTTTTGGAGGGGGAAGGGGAATTAAATTGATTGATATGCTCATTTCCTCTTCCTGTTATGGCACACAAGAGCCACTGTCCATGTTTCGGGGCAATAATTGTTCCCATGTGTCTTAAGCCACACAATTCCCATTGATTAATCACAGGAAGAGATGGGCCAGTGTTTCCCATAGAAGTCGCTCCAAACATATGTAACAAGGTAAAACTCTACTGTTTTTTTTCCAAGCAGATTTCTGCCTTTATATCGGCTGGGAACTCCCAGCACCTTCTGTATTGGCTTTATCGCCGGTTTAATTCTAATACCAAACAGAGCATGGGAGGGGTATAGAGAGGATTAACTCAGAACTGGTGGGAAGTTGCAGTAACCTTTTCCGTGTCTGAGATCAGCTCAGTACCACTGATATCTGTTATCTGTTTGACTGTGTTTTTCCAGATATATGAGAGGTCTAGATGACGACGAGGGGATTAGACTAATGAATATTGCCGCTCAGTAACAGGTGGCCTTGGTACGGTCAGACAGAGCTTTTATGGATTAAAGGGGATGTTCACCGTTTGCAAAGTCCTACCAGTGTGGGAGAACGTTACCTATTGCAATCAATTACAAAAATGCTTCCTTTATGATATACACATCTTGTAAAGTGACACTTACTGAATACTCAAAGATGGGGTCTCCACACCCACATTAATGGTGGTAGCGCAGTAAAAAACCCAATGGTTGGTGCTCACTGTGGGGATATCACCTTTCATTCATATGTGAAAGAATTATATTATGTCATATTAAGACACACCCTTAAATCCATATGACTCCTCCCCTGTGGATAGCACAGCAACCCCCAGCATATAATTACACACCTTAGGGACCATATAATGACTATTTCTAAATGCTCATAAACTCCCAGATCAAATCTCTGCCAGGTTCACCTCCCACAGGCAGCATAGGTCAGGCAAAGTATGGCACACACAGGCAGCATAGGGCAGGCAAAGTATGGCACACACAGGCAGCATAGGGCAGGCAAAGTATGGCACACACAGGCAGCATAGGGCAGGCAGAGTATGGCACACACAGGCAGGGTATGGCAGGCAGAGTATGGCACACACAGGCAGCATAGGGCAGGCAGAGTATGGCACACACAGGCAGCATAGGGCAGGCAGAGTATGGCACACACAGGCAGGGTAGGGCAGGCAGAGTATGGCACACACAGGCAGCATAGGGCAGGCAGAGTATGGCACACACAGGCAGGGTAGGGCAGGCAGAGTATGGCACACACAGGCAGTATAGGGCAGACAAAGTATGGCACACACAGGCAGGGTAGGGCAGGCAGAGTGTGGCACATACAGGCAGGGTAGGGCAGGCAGAGTATGGCACATACAGGCAGGGTAGGGCAGGCAGAGTATGGCACACACAGGCAGCATAGGGCAGGCAAAGTATGGCACACACAGGCAGCATAGGGCAGGCTGAGTATGGCACACACAGGCAGGGTAGGGAAGGCAGAGTATGGCACACACAGGCAGGGTATGGCAGGCAGAGTATGGCACACACAGGCAGCATAGGGCAGGCAGAGTATGGCACACACAGGCAGCATAGGGCAGGCAGAGTATGGCACACACAGGCAGCATAGGGCAGGCTGAGTATGGCACACACAGGCAGGGTTGGGCAGGCAGAGTATGGCACACACAGGTAGCATAGGGCAGGCAGAGTATGGCACACACAGGCAGGGTAGGGCAGGCAGAGTATGGCACACACAGGCAGGGTAGGGCAGGCAGAGAATGGCACACACAGGCAACATAGGGCATAACATTAGGAGGTTACCTCTAAAATACAGTATTAGTTCTTTAGTCTCTCAGTAGGTTTAATTGATTGTCTTTGAACCTTTTTCAATGACTTAGATTCTTCACCACCTATAATAGTCATTTATTATGTGCAGGGCAGGGTACAAAGTGCAAAAATATGGCTGCAAAATTGCTGCAGATATCTGTGCTCCAACATGGAGAAGTATATGAGCAGCAAGGGCAATGTATAGTATCGGTGCAGAATTGCACCTCCCTGCTGCCTTCTCATGCTTTCCAGCCTAAGTGATTGCATTCTTTGTACATAAGTGGGATCATTTGGGACGGACATTGCCCTAAACCTTTCCAGTTAGCTGGAGACTTTTGCTTACGCATTTTCCCTCCTATCCCCGCACCGTATCACGTGGTGCCCAGAAGAACATGCCACCCAACTGTAAAGTTCTTTATGCACTGACAGAATACAGGAATCCTGCCATGTTTGTTTTCTTATAGGTGCAATATTCAGGCTTCGTCTGAAGTCCAGCTTTTTACGCACAGAAGATGTCGGCAGTCAGCTGCTTTATACAGATTCACTCAAATTCCACACATTTGCTTCATCTTCTCAACTTATTCCATGGGGTTTATCAGCTAAAGCCAGACTATGAATGATGGGTTTATTAGAGATCACCCAGGAACCAGCACAGCACCTTGGCCAAGCTGGTCAGATCATTCCATCTATATCATCTAACTCTAGTCCTGGGATGTCCTTTAGCTCTTATATATGTGCGAATTCCAGGACTAGATGAAGACATTGGTTATTTTGGGCCCCACGCATTGAGCAATTGTTGACTGGTTGACTAAATCAGCATAAATATAGTATTATCGCCCCCCCAGGAGCCCTGTAAGGTTTCTGTTTCATCAGTATATGTAATCAGCCGTGACATGCTTGGAAATCAGTGCAGTCTGCAGCATATATCTGTGTTTATTATGGGCAGTTTGGTGCCCCTAAAATCTTTGGTTGCTCAAGGGAAAATCACCCCAAATCTCCTCTTCAATATCAGAATTCTCTTTCATATTTATGGCGCCTATGGTTGGGATACTGGGAGTTGTAGTTCAGCAACAACCAGGGGGGCTAGTGCCTAAAAGTAGTGATGAGCGAATCTGTTCCGTTTCGCAGAAAAATTTGCGAATCTTTCAAAAGATCCGCGAAACGGCGAAAAATTTGCGAAAATGTCGTGCGACAAAAAAAAAATTGCCGCCCGCGGCTATTATTTTGTCGCCTGCGGTTATTGTTTCATCGCCCGCGGCTATTGTTTCATCGCCCGCAGCTATTATTTTGTCGCCTGCGGCTATTATTTTGTCGCGCGGCTATTATTTTGTCGCTCACGGCTATTATATTGTCGCACGCCTATTATTGGTGCTGAATAATAATCTTTCATCAATAAGCTAGTGCTATAACATGGTGCAGTTCTGTAACTGGCAGCAACCAGCCGACAGTTAGCTTGTAAGTAGCCTGCCTGCCAGTTACCTCCCATTCCTTAGAGAAGTTTAACTTGTGGGCCAGGTCCCAGTCGTGTGCTGCAGCGCCTGGGGGGGTAATTGTTATGCATTTCCCATTGCTAGAGGCGCTGATACCAAGACCTGGCTGCAAGGGAAAGTCGACTTCAGCCTCAGCCATCCTTATGAGTTCCGTCGACTGTCGGGTGCCCAACAGATGTTCAGGAAATGTCGACATTTGCACCGTGGGTCACTGGGAGTTGGAAGGACTGATATATAAATAGATGACACAAGGCAGTGAGGGCAAGCGAGGAAGCTTCCAGTGATTTCATTTCACTGGAGAAGAAATAGTGAGTGTTAGGTTCCCCTTTAAAGGCTACAAAAGAAGTAATGGCGCACAGGACAGTGAAAGTGAAAGCCAGCAGTACATAAGTAGAAGTAGGTAGGACAAGGAGCAGAAGTTGTGGTCGGTTGCAGGGTGGGTTACGGCACAGTCAGGAATGTGAACTGATACTCCCACATGTCCGGATAATTCAGAGCGAGAAGCTGACCCATTCATTTCTGCAGAAAGATTTCATCCACTGCTTGTGGTGGGGTTTGAGAGAGAAACAGATTATTAGGGACTGATTCATTAAAGGTTGGCAAAGTTGGGCATTCCGGAAAATGAACGCCGGGAAAATGTTCCGGAGATTTATCAGAGGTTTATCCACTGCCGTCTTTCTGTTCTTGAGATTTTACTATGAATTTCCTCTACCAATTGTCAATCACAAATCGATAAGGCGTTCTATCCCCCCAAGCGCAGACCTAATGAAGCGCCACCGGAATCAATCCAAACTGATATTGAAGGTTTTATTTTTTTAGGCATTTTTTAGGAGGGAGGGGCAATGTCAGCGCTTCCTTCCTGGCATCAAAAGGGTGAGGAATATCTCAAGCAAAAAAATCAAGATTAATATTTCCAGCAAATCCTTGAGTTTATCCGAGATAATGCAAGAATGCTCTTGTGTACCTCTTGTGCATTTATCTTCGTACCAGGGATTTAACTTTAGGTCCCCGATATCCCATAACTGGCAGGCCACCCAGATTTGTGGGCCCCACACCACCAAGTAGTATTGGCACCCATTACAGTACTATTCGGTCTGCCCACTGGCCAAACAGCCCCCCGCCATTTGTTCTGCTCCTTTATAACCAACCCTACCCCTCACTCCCCTCATCTACCCCCTCCTCCGACTCTGGCTTCTTTGGTCCACACAGCCCCTGGATATTGATCCCCTACAATATAAATCCCCCCCCCCTGCTGGGCTATGGGCCCCGTATAGTAACGGCACAGCTCCCTGCTCATCCTGGCACCCATGCTGTAGGACATTAGTGCATTGCGGATATCTGTCAGTAACTCACAGCAGGAGTGTGTTGGCTGCAGCCGGAAAGCAATGTTAGGCCAAGGGACTAAATAAAGTCGGTGTATGAAAGTTCTATTCCAGCCAGTACAGTGAAAGCCCAGTTCCCCCAATGCAAAGAGTAATGCGCAGAATGGTATCTGCATACGGCTGTGTGGTTTGGCCCAGTCTGGGCTGCGAGTCATTTTCTCTTTGTGGTTCTAGGTGTTAGCTTTTTCTCTTTGTGTTTATTGAAATGCACATCCGGCTTCCCTTCTACTACTATATCAACTCAAAAGCTTGACTTGCCTGATGGCAAAACTGTTTACTAGGGTGCTTTACATATTGGCAGTTGCTTAAATGCCTTTCTGGGAAGTCTCTGTAATGAACATTTTGTGCGCTTCTGCGCCTGGGCACCTGATCCATGTGGCTCTGGCTCTCTTTGCCTTATATGATGTTTTCTCAAACATCTTTTATGGTATCCTTACATTGGATAAATACCCTTAAGAACAACCTCTGGCACAGCCAGAGGCCAAACGGCTCCTAAATCACTGACAGAATGAACAGGCTAGGGTTGCAGGGCTATGGACCCCTGTATATGTTAATATTAAATCCTCTCCAACTAAATACATCCCGTCAGACATTTCATCTATAATTAACACTAAACTGCAATTCCTGGCTGTCTGAGTCAGATAACTTGTCTGCTTTGCTGCTGTTATTAATGGCAAGGGCATGTTCTGGGTGCATTGTCTTTGTGGCCCACCTGGATTAAGCAGTAGGCAATTTCTCAGGCTGTGTTTGACTTGTCCCAAGGAGAAGAAGATGATGGTTAACCAGAATAATTACTCTGATCCATCAGCCTTGGTAGGCACGGCACTTACAGGGCTCAATGCGCTACAAACCAAGGAAGGGATCAGTCCATCAGGTCTTGTATAAACATTGGAGAAGCCTTAAAGCAAACGACATGGAAACTTGTCTCTGTTTGGAAAGGATTATAATTTAGCAGAGGCAGGGCTGCCAGAGTTGGTTGCCCCATCCTATGTGCTCAGAGGGAAGGGAGGAAGAACAAAGCAGGAGAAGGAAAAGTAGTGACAAGAGGACTAAAGCAAGAAGGACAAGGGGGCACTTTGGCTTCATGCCCTCAGATAAGGGATAGCTGCATATTCCTTGCTACCTAAAGCCGCCCATACACCTTCAGATTTTAGTCTTCTTCCGACAAACGTTCGGCTATCGATCATACGTTTAAATTCAATGATCTAAAACTCACATTCAGCCTGAAATTGTAGGATAAAGCCCTAAAAATAACCAATGGGAGGATGTTCTGAACATGAAATAGTTGGCAGCACCAATCATACCAAAGTGACTTCCATTGTAGGGCCCCAAGGGTATCGTCGGATACACAATACGCAGATTTTATCCTTATCCCACCGACATTTTCTAAACTGTCCGATTGACTAAATGATTGACGAAAACGATTGGGACACATGGTCCAAAAATTGTACGCAACGTAGTTTTGTATGATTTTATCGGCAGCTTTATGCTCAACTAAATTCTCAAATTTACTCTGATGGCCACTAGTGGTGCTGTTCCACTGAAGCCTATGACAAATAGCACAGTAAGGTCATGGTGGCACAGTGGCTTCATTGCCATTGGGAAGCTTTCTAGAGTTTCTATGCTCTCCCTAAGGCAAAATGTTTATAGTAGGGTTTCTGAAGTAAACACGCCAGTTTTACCAGGGCAGGGCAACAGTACATTAGATTTTAATTACTTTAAAGCACTTTCATTTTTTGATGTTACTGTTCCTATATAGATGTTTCGTTAGTCATCCAACTGGTTTTCTTAATTCAGAAGTCGGATGAAAATCCCAGTGGGATGACTGGTGAAATGTCTTTAAGAAAAACACAGCAAGTCCAGTTGATTTGACTTATTACTACAGATAAATACTTATACTAAAGATGCCCAACCTGCAGGTCTCCAGTTGATGCTGAACTACAACTCCCTATGGTATTGATGAAATGCTTGGCTTCCCAGGCCTCAGGTTGTGCATCCCTTACGTATATAATGTCTGTTTATAACATATATATTTTTTCTCTCCATAGGATTACCTTGAATGAAGACTCCTCTGGTGGAATTGCTGGATCTTCATGTGGATTTACAATCATGTCCATCTGTGAATGGGGATTTTATTCGGGGCGCCCAAAGAAAAGGATTATTGGTGTAACGTGAATAAAAGCTGAGGGCCATGGTGTTGCCAAGAAGCTCATCTTATGGATAAAATGTGGAAGAAGAATATTAGGGCCCGGATACTGGAAAAGAAGGCTGTTGGCCACCTCTTCTCCCAGGCGATGTAGGCATGGGGATGTTACGGATATATCCATACGTTTATATCCAGGGCTGCACAACATGGCACTAAAGGTACGATAACAAACAAATGCCATTAAGAGTGTCGGCAAATCAGTGCCTGCAGGGGGCGCCACCTGGTTATTTGCACTGCAGAATCATGAACTCCTCTCTCTTGCGCAGGTAGGATTAGAGGAGATTACATTGTACACATCTGATGCAATTATCTGTCGTTAGGGGCTCATTTGTGACACTATGGAGTTTGTGTATCTGCTTCTTCCTAGGGTGCAAGCTGTACTCGTGGAATGGTGGCTGTTGGGGTTCAGACCCAAGTTCATCATTACTTTTGCTTTGTTTTTTTTCTTTTAGCACTCAGCTGAAATAAATGTGGAATAGCAGTGCAGTATGTCTTCTCATTTTATTTGGAAATATTACAGGGTATTCTTGTGCCACCCCTGAGGACTGGAGCGCTAGTATCCTGGGAATTCATTTACAATTCATTAGCCTTCTCCAATGAGAAGCCTGTGGGCCAATAGTGGGCAGAGGACACCATGTAGTCATCCTCCAACTGGATTTTCTTACATGCCCAAAAGATCCCCCTAGATATTATTGGTGCAGGCCATCAGATTGCCTTATAAATGAGCCAATAAACTGCCGACAAGTCTGTTGTCCATTAGTAGGACACCTCTTGGCAGTGGGCACCATGTAGTCATCCTCCAACTGGATTTTCTTACATGCCCAAAAGATCCCCCTAGATATAATTGGTGCAGGCCATCAGATTGCCTTATAAATGAGCCAATAAACTGCCGACAAGTCTGTTATCCAATAGTAGGACACCTCTTGGCAGTGGACACCATGTAGTCATCCTCCAACTGGATTTTCTTACATGCCCGAAAGATCCCCCTAAATGTTATTGGTGCAGGCCATCAGAACGCCTTGTAAATGGGCCAATATGACATGGCATGCAGGGGCAGAGGGCTGTGCCAGTAGATCCGTTGCTCAGCTTGTATTTAAAATCACTGTAGAGTCAGGGATCTGATATCCTTGATTGGTCAGCAGGCCCTACGCCAAACTCCAATGGCTGCTGATTGGCCACTGCAGCTTATTGGCCTGTACGGGGCTATGCCTGCCTGGCAAATAAGGTGTGAGGACCACTTTGAATGTTGGTGTCAGCCTGCATAGGTTCTTATTGTGACCACCGCCTCACTCAATGGCCTCACCCCATTGTGCCTTAGCAACGGCAGCCTGATAGTTATCCATATACATTTGTACTGTCAGCACTTTTCTAGGTGATACTCGTTACTCTGTGCATTGGCGTATCATCGCTTCCTTCCTATCAGAAAGCAGAAATGAGCCAATATCAGTGAGTTTGGCAAGAGATAACATTACTATTTCCTCATATTTATAAATAAATCTTGCAAAATCCGATCTCACTTTGCAATAACACGGTGGCCCCGGGTGGGAGGGCCATTTTGTGCCATTGAATTCTCTTGCCGAAGCCCCTCCCTGGGTTTTGTACAGTAGACTTCGGTACCAGGGATTCCGTTGTGCATGGAAAGGCCTATTAGGTCTGTTGTTTGTAGCCAGAAAATGCCCATAATTCCCTGTTGGTAAATATTATTGCACATTCATTGTGTCGGAATGAGGGAGCTTATTAAGGACCATAATTGCCCTGAAATAGTAACAAAATGGAAATCTTCTCCTCTGCCTCTTTCCAGGTTTCAAATGGGGGTCACTGACCCTGACAACCTAAAACCGTTGCTCTGTGAGGCTACAATATTATTATTATTGTTACTTTTTACTACTTATCTTTCTGTGCAGGCCTGCTACTATGTATATTCCCATCTCTCGTTTCAACAACCACCTGGCTACTAGGGTAAAAAAAGACCCTAGCAACCAGATTGCTGCTAGAATACCAAATAAAGAGCTGCTGAACAGAAAGCTATTTAAGTAAAAAAACATAAAAAATTAAGACCAATTGCTAATTATCTCAGAATATCAATGTCTACAACGTATAAAAAGTTATTTTAAAGGTGAACTACCCCTTTAATATAGAACATGTATGGGAATTTGGCTGTACAGGTATAGGACCCGTTATCCAGAATGCCAAGGGTATTGCGGATAAGGGTTTTTTCCATAATTTGGATTGTCATACCTTAAGTCTACTAAAAAAGCAATAAAACATTAATTAAACCCAATAGGGCTGTTCTGCCCCCAATAAGGGGTAATTATATCTTAGTTGGGATCAAGTACAGGTACTGTTTTATTATTACAGAGAAAAGGGAATCATTTAACCATGAAATAAACCCAATAGGGCTGTTCTGCCCCAATAAGGGGTAATTATATCTTAGTTGGGATCAAGTACAGGTACTGTTTTATTATTACAGAGAAAAGGGAATCATTTAACCATTAAATAAACCCAATAGGGCTGTTCTGCCCCAATAAGGGGTATTTATATCTTAGTTGGGATCAAGTACAGGTACTGTTTTATTATTACAGAGAAAAGGGAATCATTTAACCATTAAATAAACCCAATAGGGCTGTTCTGCCCCAATAAGGGGTAATTATATCTTAGTTGGGATCAAGTACAGGTACTGTTTTATTATTACAGAGAAAAGGGAATCATTTAACCATTAAATAAACCCAATAGGGCTGTAACTTGTGCCTGATCCAAATTCATGTTATCCATAACTTGGAAGTCATATCACTGTGGAAGCTAATGCTACATGCTTCTCCCAGCCTGCCCTTCCTGAATACAGTGCTGGCAAACACAGGGAGTGCTGTATTCATATGAAAAGCCTGCTTTTTGCACAGTGAACAAGGATCATTTGGGTTTTTGTCCCCTTTAATTTGTGTTTGTGTTGCACCATATTTGCTGAATGCTGTTACACAGCGCGGGAACGGCAGCCTCCCTGTAACATGTGACGGCGCGGGACACGCCATACTGCTTACGTGCTGTGCTTGTTCCCAAGTAACCGATACACAGAATCCCGTTGATATTATATAAACATGATGGGGTGTCGGGCGAAGTGGAACTGGTGTAACCGAGCGGAAAGCGTTTTCATTCTCTTATTCTAACAGCTTCCGTGTCTGCTGACAGCTGGCCAAATACACCTCTCCTTGGTAAATATCACCAGTATCCCAGATCACCTCCCTCCTGCAGTTACGTAACCCTTCATATTCCACTGCACCGCTCACTTTCTGGCATTTTCTGTGAAGCCTTAAGGTGGCCATACACTGTAAGATCTGCAGACTGAACCCAGTGACGACCTTAAAGGGGAACTTTACCCAAAACAAAAGAATAAAATAGATAAGAAGGGTTAGCTATATAGTGTACCAGCCCAGAGACTCAGCAGCCCTATAACAGTAATGATCCAGGCCTTCATGGATCTTGTTAGGCCATCTTTTGTGTGTCACTGGCACTGCACATGCTCAGTGGGCTCTGGGCTGCTGTTGGGAAGCTTAGGGGTTGTTCATAATTAACAAATAGCAGAAAGTGAGTTTACATTTGTTATAGAAGCTGATGACAGGGCTGATTAATCATCAGCTTTTGCACAATGCCCCATGTAGTTGTTGCCCCGGCGTAGGGCAATGCACATAAGCCCTTAAGGTGCCCATATACGAGGTTTCATACGATATTCGGTGCGTGTATGGTGGTTTGACCAGGCGACCAATATCGGCAAAAGCATTGGATATCGGTCATCTCTTTGATCGGCCAGGGTGGAGAATTCTGATTGGACGCCATTGAAGCCCAAACATTGGCAGTAGGTTAATGCTGAATCATCAGATAGGGGTAGAATTCTATTGTTTCTACTTGCATGTGTGACGATTCAGCTCTTTTGTTGAGGTTTAGTTCTCCTTTAAAGTGTGTTTAGATAAATAATACTGTAATAAAAGGAAGGTAATAATGTCATTAGGTATCCGGTTAAAGATTGTGACTAAAGCTTGTATGTGACCTTGTAACTGCGCTTTCTTTTCATCCTTTCCTACTTAACTCTATTAAAAGGTTTGTTCACCTTTAAATTGACTTTTCCCATAATGTAGACAATGATAATCTGCAATCGGGTTTCATTTTTTCTTTTATCATTTGTGGTTTGGGAGTTATTTAGATTTTTATTCTGCAGCTCTCCAGTTCGGAGTTTCAGCAGCTGTTTGGTTGCTATGGTCCAAATTATCCTAGCAACCGAGTATTGAATTGAAGGAGAGGCTGCAATATAAATAGGACCTGAATATAGAGATGAGCAATAAAAAGCAGCAATAACAGTAAAGCAGTAGACTTACAGAGCATTTGTATATTAAGATGTCGGGGTCAGTGACCCCCCCCCCCCCCATTTGAAAGGTGGGAAGAGTCAGAAGTAGAAGGCAAATAGTCCAAAAAACTATAAAGGAGAAGAAATAAAGCTTAGGATTCTGGGATACAGTAGTGCAAGTGGAAACTCATAGAGGGCACCTAGTTTCAGATACAGGGACCCCAAAGTGAGGAATGTAGGGTCCCTCTATCCATCAGTGGCTATATGTAGGGTCGGACAGGGCCGCCGGGGCACCGGGAAAAAACCCAACCCGACCCAGACCCAACCCTTGCCGGCACTCCCCCAGGCGACTGTTCCTCCCATTATGTGTTAAACTTACCTACAGTATATGCAGAGTCGGACTGGGCCGCCGGGACACCGGGAAAAAACCCGGTGGGCCCCGGCCCTAGTGGGCCCCAGCGCCCCAGGCCCGACACTTGCTGGCCCTCCCCCTGTTGACTGTTCCTCCCCTGACGTGTTAAACTTACCTATATGCAGGGTCAGACTGGGCCACCGGGACAAAACCCAGTGGGCCCCGGCCCTGATGGGCCCCGACCCTTGCCGGCGCTCCCCCAGAGCGACTGTTCCTCCCCTGATGCGTTAAACTTACACGTAGGGTGGGGGCCCCTGCGGGGGTTAGGGAGGCTCTGGGGGGGGGGTTAGGGGGTGCGGGGGACGAGGCTGGTGGGGGCACCAGCCCCGGTTGGCCCTGCACCCCCCAGTCCAACCCTGGCTATATGTGGGCTGAGTGGGGGAGCAGACACCCAACCCATTAGTGCCGCGGAGATACCCGGCACGGGGAGACGTAGAACATTATATTTCAGCCACTTTATCTTCATGAGTCTCTCCCTCAGCTGCAAGGGGGGGCTTGGGGGAAAGGACTAGGGGGGAACCTGGGCTCTATAAATTGTGCCCAGCAGGTTTGAGCAGCGAGAGGAGCAGCTGTTTTCCCATTGATGTCACGGCATCGCCACGGGGCGACTTAAGGGATGGGCCAGAGGCATCTGCATAGTAACTCTTATTGTATATACAGCGCCCTGCCTGCATGATACGCACTGTCCTTACCCAAAGTATGCACAGCGGCTGCAGGGGGGGGGGGGTTCCCATGCATGCAGCGCATTCTTTCTCTGCATGGGAGCGGCAATGGGTAATATGCACCGGGGAGCTGGGCCCCCCCGAGACCTATGGGAACTCTCCCAGGTTACCTTTATGGAAGTCTGTGGTGAAATCCACCACGACCCCTCGGTGATCATCAAACACCACCTGTTAGTTACTTGCCCTTGGATTATAACACAATAGGGGGGCTATGGGTGGGGATAAGATTGTGACCAATCAGCCGACCGCAGCAAATTGTTTTTCCTGTCAGGAAAGGCAATCAGTGTTGTTTTAAACTACAACTCCCAGCCGCCCACTGGAAGTTCCTTAAACTCCTTAAAGAGCTGATGCTTTTTTGTCCGTTTGAAAGCAAAAACGAAAGCAGCCGCTGGATCTGAGGGCTCATTTCTGAGGCCGAAAAGTGAAAGTGACTTGCGGTGTGACCCGTGCAGGTGTGAAATGGGGTTGCACTTACGCTCACTAGTGCTCCACACGTGTCTAATCAGCTGCCTATTGCCATTGCATTAGAAACATCACCCAATAACACTGGCATTCCAGGGGGCACCCAGGTGCTGCCCAGCACCCTCAGATTGTACTGCATTCACTCTGGATCCATTCAGCACCTTGTTTCCCATCTCTGAGTGCACCCAGACCGCCCTCATTGGCTGATAATAAACAGCCGCCAGTGGGGCTCCCGCCATTCTGTCGCGCCCAGGGCACCGTTTGTGCTCATTGTTCTGTTCTTTTGATCCATCGCTGTAGGAACTGCCAAGAAAGTCAGCACCAAATGGAAAGATCTATAAGTGGCAGTTTGTATGGGGAGAGAGGGAAAAGCGAGGGTTAAACGGTGCCACATTGTGTCGTGGGCAGGGAAAGGGCAACTTGGATGCAAGTGCAACCCCACTGGAATTCTGGGTAACAGTCAATTAACTCAGTATTTAATCACCTCTTGCTAATTAGGTTTTACTAGTCACAACAGGCCTACAAGAGCCAGTGGGTGCCAGGGGGCCCCATATTTGCTATATAAATTGGGTGGATATTAAGTGCAGGGCTCCACCTGGAGACAATGGCAGAGAATCAAGGGCCCCAAAATTGCAGGAAGGTTGGAGGGGCCGGGTCAACCCTTTTTTCAGGGGGCCCAGGGCAAATTCCTTCACTTCCTGCCCTAAAACTGGTCCCCCTGGAGGTGCAATGACTGTAGGTATCTTTTTATAGGTCTTATTTACAATGATAAAATGCACCAGTGCAGTTGCACATAGCAACCAATCAGACCCAATCACCTGTCCCCTATAGACTAAAACTGAAATCGCCCAAACAGCCCCCATAGAGTAAAACTGAAATCACCCAAACAGCCCCCATAGAGTAACACTGAAATCACCCGACAAGAACCTTATGGGGCTTATTTACAATGATAAAATGCACCAGTGCAGTTGCACATGGCAACCAATCAGACCCAATCACCTGTCCCCCATAGACTAAAACTGAAATCGCCCAAACGCCCCCCATAGAGTAAAACTGAAATCGCCCAAACGGCCCCCATAGAGTAACACTGAAATCACCCAACAAGAACCTTATGGGGCTTATTTACAGTGGCCGATGTTAAACTGCCCCAATGCACATAGGTACCAGGTCCAATCAGTCCCCCATATACTAACACTGTAATTAGCCAAAACAGATACCCCCTATTAACTAACATTAGAATCATCCGACAAGCTCAGGGGGTTAGTGTTAGCGCTAACAGTTACAGCACTGCTGCCTGTGAATAATGTTACAGTGAGATGCAATAAAATAAGAAGGCTCAGCAGAGGCAGAGTAAACACCTATTTGTCACTGAGAGAGGCCATTGGGACAGAGGCACGCAGAGAGGGATTTTGGGCACTTTGCCTGACCCTGCCATTTACTAAGCTCTCCAACCCAAACAGTTTGTTTTGTACATTGTCACAGTTACACAATAGAAGGTCAGAGGCGACGCAAGGAGAAAAAAAAAAAGGCGTCATGTATTTCAGTAAAGCAGCTGTGCCCCCCACTCCAGTGAGCGATGGAGGCGCCGCTGAGCCACGGATTACAGTAACAATATGGGAGAGCGGTGCCAGAGCAGCATTACACATGGGTGCACCCGGCTGAAAGGGCTGTGTTGGCACATTGTACCGGCATGACGGGCAGTGACTCACCCGGCTGCGCTGTGCCACGGGTGCCCTGCATGGGTGCTCACTGAATCTAAGGATACACTTATACAGGTTATGTAACAATTATTAGCTGGTTGCTAGGGATGCATTATCCTAGCAACCAGGGAGCAGATAAAGTGATAGATGAATGGAAGAGAGCCTGGGATCAATAAAACTGAAGCCTTGCAGCATGCTATTTTTCAGGGACCCCCAACAACCCCCAAGCAACAGAACATTGCTTGCAGGAGGTACATCTATAGTATCCTAAATATCTATCTATCAATCATTACTCCATCTATCTATTTACATATCTATCTATGTATCTATCTATGTATCTATCTATTTATGTATCTATCTATGTATCTATCTATTTATGTATCTATCATCTATTTATCTATCTATCATCGCTCTATCTATCTATTTATCTATCTATGTATCTATCATCTATCTATCACCGCATCATCTATCTATCTATCTATCTATCTATCTATCTATCTATCTATCAATCATCATTCCATCTATCTATCTATCTATCTATCTATCTATCTATCAATCATCACTCTATCTATCTATCTATCTATCAATCATCTATCTATCTATCTATCTATCTATCTATCAATCATCACTCCATCTATCTATTTATCTATCTATCTATCATCTATCTATCTATCTATTTATGTATCTATCTATGTATCTATCTATCTATCTATCATCTATCTATCATCTATCTATCTATTTATGTATATATCTATGTATCTATCTATCTATCTATCTATCTATCTATCTATCTATCATCTATCTATCATCATCTATCATCTATCTATCTATCTATCATCGATCTATCTACCTATCTATCTATCAATCCTCTATCTATCTATCTATCTATCTACCTATCTATCTATCTATCTATCTATCTATCTATCATCTATCTATCTATCTATCTATCTATCTATCTATCTATCTATGGGAGCTGAGCAGGAGGGGGAATAAAACAGTGACGTTTCTGCCTTCCGTCCCATTTGAGGCCCAGTATTGGGTCAGGGTGCCCGTGGGGTGACAGATATGGGTGCATCAGGTATTCAGCCACAGTTCCAAGAAAATCCAGGACAGCAAATAAGCATTCACCCCAAATCTCACCCTAATTAACCTTTAAGCTGAGCTTCCAGGAGTATCTAGAAGAACAAATTGCGAGGATATGCAGTGCTAAGGGTCAGACTATTTGTGTGGACTTTATGACCCACTTGTGCGGCGCTGAGAATTTCCTGGAAGGGGCACTGCTCTAAGATTCCAAGAGCCGGTAGTAACTCATGTTCTTACATCCGTGCCAGCCCGCGGGTCAGGCGCATGTGGGGTTGGCTGCTACTGGGCTCTGTGCCTCGTGTACAGAAGGTTAACGGATACCAGTTAATAATATTAGTAAATGAGTGATAAACTAAATAACTATTTAATAAATGTAACGGCTGATGGGGCTTATTCCTTGCCAGTGTATATACGCCCCAAGCGCTTATTGGAAATATAGTAATATCGACTGAAGTGTTACAAGTAAACAACAAGGGGGCAGGGGTCTGTAATAAGGTGCCAAGTGTTGGCGTAGTTCCATTAATATTAACCCTTCTCTAGACCTCTCCATTAAATATTCCGGACAGACGTGGCACCCATGGGTGCTGCTTTGTTCCATTGTTTTGCTTCCGTCATAGGAAGTCCTGTAAGGAGAACATTCTACACTGGGTTGGCACTGGGATTTCACAACTGCTGGGGGCCCAGGAGGTATTGAGGGCCCAGTGGAGCAGTAACTGATCGGCAGTCCAATATATGTTTATAAAGAGAGTCTTACTGCCCACGTTTAGGGGGATCCTTTGAAAAACTTTGTGGGGCTCAGTAACTTCTATTTGCCCCATCAAAAAATCCGGTTGACGGACGGTTATATGGCTCTGTATTTATGGCTACTAAGCCAGCAGTTCCACTATAGTTAATGCAAGGGACATATATAATGAGGTATTTGTATGTCCCAAGTACTCAACAAGGCATTTATTCTTTTTGGGCATAGTGGGGCAAAATGATGCTTACGTAGAGGGAGATGTGTTCATTATTTGTGTTCTTCTGGTCTATAATCTTATCTAGTAACCCTACAACAATAGAAACTTTGCATTCCCCAGGGGGTCCTGAACCAGGGACATGGGTGACCTAGCCTGAAGGTTAAGGTCCCCATACATGGGCCGATTATAGCTGCCGATATGGGTCCCTTGGACCGATTCGGCAGCTAATTGGCCCGTGTATGGGCAGAATCGAGCGGCCTGGCCTGAAATTGGCCAGATATCGATCGGGCAGGTTAGAAAATCCAGTCGGATTGGGGACTGCATCGGCTCGTTGATGCGGTCCCCGAACCGACTGCCCCATGGCCGCAAATGTAATCTGATCGTTTGGCCCCAGGGCCCGTAGGTGGGGATATCGGGTGCAGATCCGCTCGCTTGGCGACATCGCCAAGCGAGCAGATCTTATAGTGTATGGGGACCTTTAGCTAGGGTAAGATATGGATATGCGTTCCTAAAAGCCTAGCCTGAAGGTCATGGAAAGAATTTAGAAGAAGACTTAAATGGAACTTTGGCTGAATGGCTGATACACCAATGGCTGGATCTCCATGGGGGGAATATTATAATAATTATACTGGAATAATCTGCCTTACAATATGAGCTTTGGGGTAGGCTGTCTACACACTACATGTAGTGTAGTGTAGGGTCCTGCCCAGCGGAAGCTGTATGTGGGAATGGTAGGGGCAGGAGTAGGTTAAACTGGTATCAGTGGCACTTTATACGAGCGTTGCCCGGCCTGCGGTTCTGCCAGTTGCTATTGAAGTTCACGCGGCTCATTATGTCCCAGCACCTGCTAGTGTAAATATTGGAGTCATCCTGACTCTCTCATACAGGCATTTCCTCTTCTTCTGCACTTTATCTCAATTATGCCAAATATTTGGCAACTGAACTCCAGCTGAAGGTTGTCAGCACCACTGGGTGTCTGGCTGACGTGCCATAGAGACACCCGAACCAATCCGGCTCTGCCATTAAAGGAGAATACCCGTTAAACTATACATTGCTTGCGTGGCATACATAAGATGTTACAAATAGCAAGTTATACTCTAGTAACGGGCAGATATTTTATGAGGTTAGAATTTTTGGACAAGGTCAGGTTGGAGCCCTCCTGAAGGTATTACTAAGATTCCCAGGGTGCCTGACATCAGAAACTGCACATTGGATACAGATGTAGGTGAAGCAGAGTTCCTTTTTGGGTTATGTGGTACTGAATTTCCATAGAATTCCATTACGGCTGCCATTATACATTATACAACCAGACCCAGTGCCCAGCCATGTTTGGATTAGTGGTAACAAACTGTTTGCTTAGTCTGAATCCCCCGTTAGATTGAGCCCATTAACAGACAGGGCAGAAAACCATAACTCATCCCCTTCTATCAAACAAAAGTGTAAATTGTTAGGTCAATAGCCTTTAAGCAGAAAACGGCTTTGCAGCGAAGGCACTAATATGTTAATGTAGACTTTCCCTCTGCTGCAACTTGTGAATTGTTAATGCTCTTGTTCTATAAACATTCCTGTGTAAGAACCTGTAGTGCAGCTCGGCCTGGATTCGCTCTTCTCATTCTTCCCTCGGGCTAAATGTTTAGTTAAACTCTCTCCCACGAGCAGCTTGTTCCATAAAAGTGATTAGTTGGCCTTTTCCAACCCTCCAGACTATCGCCCGCAGAATGAGAAAGGCCTAACTGCTGCTTCTCTTGGGAAGGTGCCAGTTCCGTGGTTACTGATGTTCAGTGGGGGATATAGAGCCGGTCTAGCTGTAGCCTAGAGGCCAAGGTATTATGGCCAATGTAGATGCCCAGAGAGTTCCACCTAAGCCTGATAACCAAGGTATTCTGTCCAAGGTGCGTGCTGAATTCCCATGGTGTTCTACCCAAGTTGCAAGCTTCATTCCGAAAGTGTTCTACCAAAGGTGCCTGCTAGATTACTGTGATGTTCTACCCAAAATGCAAGTTAGATGGGCAAGTTATTCTGCTAAAGGTGCAAGCTAGATTCCCAGGTAGTTCCACCTAAGATGCAAGGCAGGAGGCCATGGTCATACGTGCAAGGTAGATGCCCAAGATTGCATCTTCCACCCAAGATGCACGTTAGGTGGCCATTATTCTGCCCAAGGTGCAATCTAGATTCACAGGATGTTCCTCCCAGGTTGCAAGCTAGCGCCCAAGGTGTTTCACACAAGGTGCAGATTAGATTTCCAGGGTGTTCTACTCAAGTTGCAATGTGGGCTGTTAAGGTATTCTGCCCAAGATGCAAGCTAGGTTTTTAGGGTGTTCCACCCAAGGTTCATGTTAGATATCCAAAATGTTCTGCCCACAGTGCAACCTAGATTAGTAGGGCATTCCACCCAAGATGCAAGTTAGGTTGTCAAATTGTTCTGCCCAAGGTGCAAGCTAGATTCACAGGAAGTTCCTCCCAGGTTGCCAACTGGCTGGCCAAGGTTTTCCATACAATGTGCAGAATAAATTTCCAGGGTGTTCTACTCAATTTGCAATGTGGGTTGTTAAGGTATTCTGCCCAAGGTGCAAGCTAGATTTCTAGGGTGTTCCACCCAAGGTCTATGCTAGGTATCCAAATTGTTCTGCCCACAGTGCCACCTAGATTAGTAGGGCATTCCACCCGAGATGCAAGTTAGGTTGTCAAATTGTTCTGCCCAAGGTGCAATAAAGATTTCCATGGTGTTGCACCCAAGGCACAAGCCTGATGGTCAAGGTGCTCCACCTATGTGACTCCATTTGTAAATTCCGCCTGTGCCACCCAGTAATACTATAAGGAGCAGCTGTCCTTGAAATGAACAGTTAGCTTGATGTATGCAGTATATAATTAGTTAATTTCTGTTCTTTTTTTTTCCTGCAATTTTTAATGATTTTCCCTTTTGTTTGGATACTCTAATTTGGAATCGAAACTGAAATCTTTGTGTGTGTAATGTAGGGTACCCACCAGGGTCGGACTGGGGCTTGAAAGGCCCAACTGGGCCCGCGCCCGTAGCCCGCCCATATGGCCTGCAGCCTCCCCCCCCGGAGGGGCCCCCTAATCCCCCACGCAGGGCCCCCCACCTGAAGTCCTTACCTGAGCGCGTAAATTTAACGCGTCGGGGCAGGAGCGGTAGGGTGGGGGGAGTGCCGCAAGGGTCGGGTCTGGGTCACTGGGGCCCACTAGAGCCAGGGCCCACTGGGATTTTTCCCAGGGGCCCAGGCCGACCCTGGTACCCACAGTAACCAATCAGCAGGTAGCTGTTGGAAAGCAAACTGCGGACTTGTTGCTATGGGTTACTACACCGGAGCAAACATTCTGTCTTTTATTACATTACCCTGCAGTTATCATTATGCTACACTGTACCTTGATGACAAACTGCCCCTTAACGCACCATTCATAAAGGCCTGAGCCGAGCCATTCCCTATAGCAGCGCTCACTCGTGGGCAGAAATATAAATATACAGGTTATGTGCTGCACTCTCAGCTCTGCCCTTGTATTTAATGGCTCCGTCCAAACATTTCAAGCAACCTAAACGCTGCTGATAAATAAACTCTCCATTATCTTTAGTAGTAGTTTTTTTTTTAAAGGCACAACAATGCTCCCATTGATAAATCCTTCTTGGCCCTCTGCTCGTTTAGCACGGCAAGTCATTCCCAGAAAGCAAACTCATCCTTTGGTAACCCAATCCGGCTTTCTCATGCTCGGCCTCTTGGTTTGGATGACTAAAAAGGGAAATTCCATTTGGGTTAGCATATTGCTGCTGATATGTTTGGAATTTTCTATCTTAACTTGATCGGAGACTCAACGTTCTGGTATGTGCGGCTCGGCGTGGTACAGTCGGGGCTGCTTATGTGGCTTCTCCAGCGCATATCTTAGTGCAGATTGGTAGAGATTGGCAGGTTGGTAGGGCCACAGTCACATCGCCCTGATGCCGTTTCATCCTCTTTAGCAGAATGGGATCTTGTTATTGTATAGCAGCCATCCCTGGGCAGCTGGGCACTGTGCTTAAAGGAACAGTTCAGTGTAAAAATGAAACTGGGTAAAACAGACAGACTGCGCAAAATAAAAAACATTTGCAATATAGTTAGTTAGGCAAAAATGTCATTTATAAAGGCTGGAGTGGGCAGATGTCTAACATAATAGCCAGAACACTGCTTCCTCCTATACAGCTCTTTTAGTTAGTCAGTGACTTTGGTTGGGCCACATGGGACATAACTGTCAGTTAGTTTGGGAGCACACAGGTCAGATTAAAAAGCAAACTTACTGTGACAGTTATGTCCCATATGCCCCCCCCCCTCGCAAGTCACTGATTGGCTACTGACTGCAAACAGTTTAGGCAGCTGTAAAGGAGGAAGCAGTGTTCTGGCTATTATCAGGGGTGCTGCTATTATGAGGTGAGTTGAGCAACTTGCCTCAGGCGGCAGCACCCCCAAAGTTACCAATCCGCTCCTGGTAAATTTAAGAGCCGAATTTCCAGTTTTTAAAATGGAAATTCAGCTCTGCTACTGTAAAGAACCCAATTGCACTCTCTACACTAGCAAAGCGGCCCCCCTGTAACCCCTCCGGCGCTGTAAAGGTAAGCGACAGGGAGGGGGGCGGCATCGGAGGGGCCGCCTTGGGCAGCCTAGGGGCCAAAAAACGCCCCTGGTTATTATGTTAGACATCTGCCCACTCCAGCCTTTATAGATTACATTTTTGCCTAACTAAATATATTGAAAACATTTTTATTTTGCCCAGTCTGTCTATTTTACCCAGTTTCATTTTTACACCGACCTGTTCCTTTAAACAGGAGGCTGCTGGGGCATCAGGAGAGTAAGCAAAGCTCAATGAAAGGTCCCTGGCACCCCAGACTCCTTGTTGCTCCAGTATCTGCCTTATAGACCTATTAACACTCAGAGTGGAAAGTCTTACTGCAACAAAGTGTGACATTGGTTTGGTGGGATACTTTCCCTTCTAACCTTGACATGTCTATCCGCGTTGCTGCAGAAATATTCAATAGTTTGTGTAGGGACGGAAGGGATACCTGAGGGTTAATAAGAGTCAGCAGTACGTTGTCTGCAAAGAGGGCAATTTTATAATATCCAGATCCGACCTAGACTCCTTTAATGTACGGATGGTTAGGTGTATGCTGGCTGCCAACGGCTCTATGCTTAGTGCATAAAGAAGGGGAGAGAGGGGGCAGCCCTGCCTTGTGCCATTGGGAATCTTAATTGGGTTGTTGGAGCGGCCAGGCAAGTGGTGAGATTATTATATAAGGCGTGTATAGCTTTAAGCAATGGGCCATGTAGGTTTAGGTGCTGGGGGAGGGCAAACAGATGAGACCAGTCTAAGTGGTCGAAAAAAGTGACGTCACGTCTGTGACAAAGGTGCAAAAAAAAGAATTTGTCTTTAATTATGTGTTTCAGTCCAGATCACTTTCTCTATCTGTGCTGCGTACAGTTGGTTCTGATATCTCAGCGCCCTGCTGTTTCTACCTGCTCCAGAAATAGAAACAGATTAAATGGGCATAGTGTTATCAATTGTGACATCACTTTGGTGACATAAGCTTAAAGATATCATTTGCCTTTCAGTCTGGATCAGTTTCTTTTCACTATATGTCCTGTCTGATATCTGAGCACCCTGCTATTATAACCTGTTTGTGAAAGGAAAATGGTTTAAATGGGAATAGTGTTACTTAATTGTGACGTCACTTCAGCGATATGAGCTTAAAGGGATCATTTGTCTTCCAGTCCAGACCAGTCTCTTTCAGCCTGCTATGGGAGCACAATGCACAGTCTGTTCTCTGTATTAAGCCGTGGCTTCTCACTCTGAGTCTTGAATGGCTTCCCTATTGATCTTTTATTGATCCATCGTCTGAAGGACAAGTTTAGGTCAATAACTTTGTTTGTAGTTTATTACAATACACACAGGGGGGCGGCCCATCTGCTGGGTGCAGTGCTGCTCAGAATAGCTGGATTCCTGACCTGCTTCCTTGGATAGAGACTTTCTACTTCTGCCTGCCCACCTGTTGCTGGGAGTTGTAGTTCAGCAGCTGCAAAGACCATAAACATTCTATATCCGGGACTAATATATGTATATATTTTTATAATTTCTTGGGAAAAGATAGCAAAATGACCCAAATGAGGTCAGACAAGCTGCGGAGGGCGATTAAAATGTCTCGGGGAGTAACGAGGAAGGAAATCACGCCTGGTTCTGGAAATGGAAAACATACGGGCTGAGAGCATTGTCTGCTTTCTCACTCACATTTGCAGCTGACTGGTGGAAAGGAATGTGCCCTTGAGAGAGAGGAGTAGGAGGCCGAAGGTAGAGGAAATCAGCTGTGGTTTCCAAATCTCCGCTTGTGTTATTGCTCAGGGCCTCCAAATACAGCCCCCCGGCAGCCTCCAAATACAGCCCCCCGGCAGCCTCCAAATACAGCCCCCCGGCAGCCTCCAAATACAGACCCCTGGCAGCCTCCAAATACAGACCCCCGGCAGCCTCCAAATACAGCCCCCCCGGCAGCCTCCAAATACAGCCCCCCCGACAACCTCCAAATACAGCCCCCCGGCAGCCTCCAAATACATCCCCCCGGCAGCCTCCTAATACAGCCCCCCCGGAAGCCTCCAAATACAGCCCCCCCCAGCAGCCTCCAAATACAGTCCCCCGGCAGCCTCCAAATACAGCCCCCCGGCAGCCTCCAAATACAGCCCCCCCGGCAGCCTCCAAATACAGCCCCCCCGGCAGCCTCCAAATACAGCCCCCTGGCAGCCTCCAAATACAGCCCCCCCGGCAACCTCCAAATACAGCCCCCTGGCAGCCTCCAAATACAGCCCCCTTGCAGCCTCCAAATACAGCCCCCTTGCAGCCTCCGCTTCCCCCCGCGGCAGCCTCCAATTACAGCCCCCTGGCAGCCTCCGCTTCCCCCCGCGGCCAAGCAGCAGTCTGGAAGCCTCCTCAGATCCCATTACTCAGCGTTCTGCAGCAGATGGGCACTGTTCCCCCTCCGTCTCTCTTTATTCATTGCGCCTAAAGACGCCATGTGTTTCCGACAGCTGATCCCTCCCGGGGGAGCCCAAAACATGAGCAAAGAGAAGGGGTTTGACCAAATATAAAAGTTGGCTCCTGTTGCTCCTGTGAAAGTGGGATTCGGGCGTGGGGATATCTGGCTAATAAGTAGCTGCGCCACGGAGGAGATGATTGGATCTCTGTTTATAGGAGGGTAATTTGGGTTTTGCTGATGAAAGTGCTCGGCGCTATTTCCAGCCTCCTACGCACGGAGCTGCTCTCTCTAATCTCATATATCAAAGCTTTGTTTGCCTCTGGCTCTCTCTCTATATATACACATATACACATATACACATACACACATACACACATACACACATACACACATACACACATACACACATACACACATACTCACATACACACATACACACATACACACATACACACATACACACATATACACATATACACATATACACATAGGGGATGTTGGCTTGGGGCCCCCTGCTTGGGGCATTGAGTTACTCCAAAAAAATCCTGGCTGCGGATAAAACAGACCGTAGCATTGCATGTGATCTTAGACTGTAAGCTCTGCTGGCTAGGGATGCAGCCAATCCAGGACTTGGTTTGGGATTCAGCCTTTTTTGGCAGGATTCAGATTCAGACGAATCCATGCTATTGGCCGAACTGAATCCAAATCCTTACAATCACATGACTGTTTGTTATGTAAACAATGTGACGTTTAACCCTTCCGATAAAGTTTGGTATTCGGCCGAATCACTCGCAAAGGATTTGGGGTTTGGCCAGATCCAAAAAAGTAGATCCGGTGCATCCCTTCCACTGGCAAATGGACTGATTGGAATACCAGGGTATCATCCTGTGAGATACATCCTTCCCAGATGCTGATTGGCCACAAGGTTGCCATGGCACCTTTTTAGGCCCCCATCAGCCCCCATGAGGGCTTTGGGACCCCAGTAAAGGACAGAGCTCTTTACTAGTGACAGAGTTTAGCCCAAAACACTTTCTAGCCTGTTCAGCTGTCATTGAACTACAACTCTCAGTGTCAAAGAGTTGCATTTCCAAGTAAGGGCCACAGGTTGGGCCACAATGAGGTTTAGGGACATATTGGGGGCTATACAGCTCTCACAGAACCATATTGGGCCCATGGGCCTTTAGTTGGAAAGCTCTGATATACCTGTGGCCCCTCACACCTATGGGACACCCCAATGGCCAGGGCTCAGGCCCCAAATCCCTAGGGACATGGATAATATGTTAAAGGGGCAGTTCACCTTATATTATAGAATGGCCCATTCTCAGCAACTTTTCAACTGGTCTTTATTTTTTAGAGTCTTTGAATTATTTGCCTTCTTCTTCTGACCCTTTGCAGCTTTCACATAGGGGTCGCTGACCCCGGTAGCCCAAAACTGTTGCTCCGTGAGGCTACAATTGTATTGTTATTTTTTGGTACTTTTCTTTCTATTCCGACCCTCTACTATTCATTTACATTCAAACCACTACCTGGTTTCTATGGTAGTTTGGACCCTAGCAACAAGATAGCTGCTGAAATTTCAAGCTGAAGAGCAGCTGAACAAAAAGCTAAATAATTAAAAAAAACATAAATAATATAAAATGAAGACCAAGTGCAAATTGTCTTGGAATATTACTCTCTACAGGGGTGAACAACCCCTTTAAAGAATGCTGGGATTTGTAGTCCAACAACGTCTGGGGGTCCACCACTACCTGGTTTCTATGGTAATTTGGACCCTAGCAACAAGATATCTGCTGACAACGTCTGGGGGTCCACCACTACCTGGTTTCTATGGTAGTTTGGACCCTAGCAACAAGATAGCTGCTGAAATTTCAAGCTGAAGAGCAGCTGAACAAAAAGCTAAATAATTAAAAAAAACATAAATAATATAAAATGAAGACCAAGTGCAAATTGTCTTGGAATATTACTCTCTACAGGGGTGAACAACCCCTTTGAAGAATGCTGGGATTTGTAGTCCAACAACATCTAGGGGCCCAAGGGTTAAAAAGCAGGGTTTTGCAGCAGTGACAATAAGCAGCTGGATATATATTATTCCATGAAATCTTCCTTCCCAGAATGCTCCCTGTTTCACATATAAAGTAGGCATCACTGTTCCTTTCCCCCAAATAAAGTCCAAAGTCGATATAATCCCGAGTGCCAGAGATGCGGGATGTTCCCTGCCATTAGTGCTGCTTCTCTGTGACTTAGTGATGTTGGGAAGGAACCCAAAGGCTTGCAGTCGGTCAGTCTGTGCTCAGTGCCTGGCACTTCATTAGCTGCATGATGTGGATAGGGGACTGGCGGCTGTGGCGCTGCTGCTCCCCTTTCCGTGTTTCCATACACAGTGAGTAAATGGAGCACAGTTGCCCAGTAAAGCACCCCAGAACTGACTCCCCTGGGTGCCATAGGCAGTATGGCAGCACTCTGACTGTGGGGCCCATTGCTTTTTCCTGGCACAAGATAGTCCCTGGCCCTGCAGGCGCCTCAGCCTCCCCAGATCTCCCCAACCTGAAGCTGTAACAGACCTCTCAGCCTCCTTCCAACTTGTACTTAACTCTTTCATTTCCCTGCTGCAACTGCACCTGAACTGCATTCCCTGTATCCAGGATCAGGCCCCATAGAGCTTGCTGGGAGCTGTACTGTCCTTACTGTTTGCCTAGAATAGCGCCCTCCTTGTGGGCTGATGGCAGACATGGCGCAGCCCCGGCTTTTCCTCCACCTGCTGTTTCTCTGCCTCCGTTATATCGTGTCTCTGTATTGTTACCTTTCCCTCTCCCCTTCTCTTTCTACTCTGTTCTACCTTTCCCTCTCCCCTTCTCTTTCTACTCAGTTCTACCTTTCCCTCTCCCCTTCTCTTTCTACTCTGTTCTACCTTTCCCTCTCCCCTTCTCTTTCTACTCTGTTCTACCTTTCCCACTCCCCTTCTCTTTCTACTCAGTTCTACCTTTCCCTCTCCCCTTCTCTTTCTACTCTGTTCTACCTTTCCCTCTCCCCTTCTCTTTCTACTCTGTTCTACCTTTCCCTCTCCCCTTCTCTTTCTACTCTGTTCTACCTTTCCCTCTCCCCTTCTCTTTCTACTCAGTTCTACCTTTCCCTCTCCCCTTCTCTTTCTACTCTGTTCTACCTTTCCCTCTCCCCTTCTCTTTCTACTCTGTTCTACCTTTCCCTCTCCCCTTCTCTTTCTACTCTGTTCTACCTTTCCCTCTCCCCTTCTCTTTCTACTCTGTTCTACCTTTCCCTCTCCCCTTCTCTTTCTACTCTGTTCTACCTTTCCCTCTCCCCTTCTCTTTCTACTCTGTTCTACCTTTCCCTCTCCCCTTCTCTTTCTACTCAGTTCTACCTTTCCCTCTCCCCTTCTCTTTCTACTCTGTTCTACCTTTCCCTCTCCCCTTCTCTTTCTACTCAGTTCTACCTTTCCCTCTCCCCTTCTCTTTCTACTCTGTTCTACCTTTCCCACTCCCCTTCTCTTTCTACTCAGTTCTACCTTTCCCTCTCCCCTTCTCTTTCTACTCAGTTCTACCTTTCCCTCTCCCCTTCTCTTTCTACTCTGTTCTACCTTTCCCTCTCCCCTTCTCTTTCTACTCAGTTCTACCTTTCCCTCTCCCCTTCTCTTTCTACTCAGTTCTACCTTTCCCTCTCCCCTTCTCTTTCTACTCTGTTCTACCTTTCCCTCTCCCCTTCTCTTTCTACTCTGTTCTACCTTTCCCTCTCCCCTTCTCTTTCTACTCTGTTCTACCTTTCCCTCTCCCCTTCTCTTTCTACTCAGTTCTACCTTTCCCTCTCCCCTTCTCTTTCTACTCTGTTCTACCTTTCCCTCTCCCCTTCTCTTTCTACTCAGTTCTACCTTTCCCTCTCCCCTTCTCTTTCTACTCTGTTCTACCTTTCCCTCTCCCCTTCTCCTTTCTACTCTGTTCTACCTTTCCCTCTCCCCTTCTCTTTCTACTCAGTTCTACCTTTCCCTCTCCCCTTCTCTTTCTACTCTGTTCTACCTTTCCCTCTCCCCTTCTCTTTCTACTCAGTTCTACCTTTCCCTCTCCCCTTCTCTTTCTACTCAGTTCTACCTTTCCCTCTCCCCTTCTCCTTTCTACTCTGTTCTACCTTTCCCTCTCCCTCTCCCCTTCTCCTTTATACTCTATTTTAAGCCCAGTAGTCACTAAGCTGGCAGTAACCTGTGAGTGGTTCCATGAGGATCAGACCAATACAGGCTAATTATGAGCGGGGGAACCTAACCCCTGTGGTGCCTGTGACACACAAGACAGGGGAGCGCAGATGACATTGCCGGAGTGTTGTTGGCAACATGAGTGCACTCTTGTCACTTTCTGGGTAGAAGTGTTACATTGTTTATGTGACACAAAGGCTTTGAGTCCCAGTCTGACTGATGAGTTACACTGTTCCAGTTATAATGATGATAGAATAACAAGTGGCACAGAGATCCCAAATATGCCTGCCAGCTGGTGTGTCTCTATTCCCTGGGATCTTGCAAGTATCCCTGGGTTCAGTTCCCTAAGGTGAGGCATTTTTCTGTGCCTTGGATCACCTTTGGTAGGTAAGTAGTCCTGGACCAACAGCAGAACAGAACCCTTCAGCCTTCAGCCAACAAATGATTGGCCTGTGTGCCCAGTAGGAAGGGCTAATGGCCCATAATGGGGGGCCAGCAGGAAGGCATGCAGGTAACTGTCACCCCGTTACAATGTCTTTCTTTGGCTCCAGGTAGAACAATGGTAACGTCCATCCTGCTGGAAATGTGAGCGCACTGTATCCCATTTAGATTTAAGAGCTAATTACTTCAGAGGGAGATGACTGCACTTTAATATATTTGTTGTGGGAATGGGATCCTTCCCCTGATTACCCCCCCCCCCCCCATGTCACTTTCATTACCCTAAGAGCCTTTGTGCACAGGAGGCCCCCCTTCCCCTCGCTGCCTGCTCCATAGGGACTTGTAACGGCCACTTGTACTTTGAGGTCACACACGGGGGTCGGATTAAACGACTTCCTCTCGTATTTGCACCTTGGAGCTGATGTCATGAAATAACATTAAATATGAAATTTTTTAATAACGCTCTATTTACAGTCAATCAGCGGAAGCGCCAGTGCGGTCGCTTTATCACAGTCTCTCCAAGGGCAAAGGTACCAGGGAACAAAGGAATTGTTATTTTTTGCTCTTCCGCAGATAGGAAATCTCCTTTCCAGCAGGTTTGCTTGGTTGTAATTAAGGCTCACAAATAGCCCTAGCCTAATTTCCGTACCTTATATTCCAGCCACAACTAGCATTGTGTGCCATTCTATATTTAGGTGCTATTTAATCACAGTAATATATATATATAATCAGTGTGTTGGCTGGGAATGTACCCCCTATTGTAAATGATAAGGATATTAGCAGTCACTGAGGGGTTCTGTGCCCATATAAAGGCACAAGGCTGCAGGCTGAGTTATACAGGGAACTCTGAGTATCACTCATGTATTATAAGGGGTAATGTACCCCCTACTGTAAATGATAAGGATATTAGCAGTCACTGAGGGGTTCTGTGCCCCCCATATAAAGGCACAAGGCTGCAGGCTGAGTTATACAGGGAACTCTGAGTATCACTCATGTATTATAAGGGATAATGTACCCCCTACTGTAAATGGTAAGGATATTAGCAGTCACTGAGGGGTTCTGTGCCCATATAAAGGCACAAGGCTGCAGGCTGAGTTATACAGGGAACTCTGGGTATTACTCATGTATTATATGGGATAATGTACCCCCTACTGTAAATGATAAGGATATTAGCAGTCACTGAGGGGTTCTGTGCCCATATAAAGGCACAAGGCTGAGTTATACAGGGAACTCTGAGTATCACTCATGTATTATAAGGGATAATGTACCCCCTACTGTAAATGGTAAGGATATTAGCAGTCACTGAGGGGTTCTGTGCCCATATAAAGGCACAAGGCTGCAGGCTGAGTTATACAGGGAACTCTGGGTATTACTCATGTATTATATGGGATAATGTACCCCCTACTGTAAATGATAAGGATATTAGCAGTCACTGAGGGGTTCTGTGCCCATATAAAGGCACAAGGCTGCAGGCTGAGTTATACAGGGAACTCTGAGTATCACTCATGTATTATAAGGGATAATGTACCCCCTACTGTAAATGATAAGGATATTAGCAGTCACTGAGGGGTTCTGTGCCCATATAAAGGCACAAGACTGCAGGCTGAGTTATAAGGAAGTGGTAGTACAAATACAGGGGAGCAAGGTGCATTTTGGGCAAAAACATTTTACCCCCTTTCATAAGGCCTGCATTGTTAACATTAAAGATATAGAATATTTTTATGGTGAAACTTCGCTGGATAAATATAAGAATGATAATTATGTGTAGAGAAAATGAGGAAATCAGCAGAAAGTATGAGAAGAAAAAATACTATTGCTCAGCACTTTCCATTCAGTCTGAAGGCGGCCGCAGAACGTGAGTGATACCTTTCCCAGGTGAGAGAACATTCCGCGCATATTAGCCCCCTACTGAGCAGCCCTAAGGGGAATGGCTGGAAGTCTCTGTGCCTACATCTACCTCTGTATACAGAAATCTGGGTCTTAAAGGGACAGGTACCTAATTTATAATCTGTTTATAAAGTGACACCAGGCAGGGGGTGGGAGGTAATGTTATGGGGGTGGGGCAGGGCGGGTGAGCTCAGGGGTGGGGCCAGTAACATCAGGGGCGGGGTTTTGAAGTGAAGATTTACCGATTGCAACATCAAAAACCTGGAAAACCCGGTAGGCAGTTTTGACCCAGACAGCTCTCCCAAAAACTGGGCATGTGGTTACCCTGCTGGGGGCGGGCCCTGAGTATGGGGCCCCATGATTACTGCTGATAACTCTGTCTATAGGATTTAGACCTTTTGCACACAACAATCTGCTCAGGGTTGGACTGGGGGGCCCCACCACAGAGGCCCTGCACCCCCCCAAGTCACCCCCGCTGCGGTCCCCACACCCCCCCCTTAACTGGGGTCTGCTGTTGCACCACCATGTTGCTTCCTATGGCTAAAGCATTCCCTGTAGGCTCCCCCCATCATTCACATAATGGCATGTAATTCTAACATCTCCGGCATATACTTACTAAAGTTTTTTGCAAATGGAAAAAGTATCTGTCCTTTTCTTTTCTCTGCACTGCTGTTTCTGACTATTGAAGGGATGAGAACATAATTTTGCCCCTTTATAGGTCCCTGGTAAGGCCTCACCTTGAGTATGCAGTGCAGTTTTGGGCTCCAGTCCTTAAGAAGGATATTAATGAGCTGGAGAGAGTGCAGAGACTGCAACTAAACTGGTAAAGGGGATGGAAGGGTTAAACTATGAGGTTAGACTGTTGAGGTTGGGGTTGTTTTCTCTGGAAAAGAGGCGCTTGCGAGGGGACATGATTACTCTGTACAAGTACATTAGAGGGGATTATAGGCAGTTGGGGGATGTTCTTTTTTCCCATAAAAACAATCAGCGCACCAGAGGCCCCCCCTTTAGATTAGAGCATAGGGGGTTCCTCATGGTGAGGGCAGTGAGGGGGTTGGGGAATGCCCTGCCGGGGGATGTTGGGTAGGGGGTTCCTCACGGTGAGGGCAGTGAGGTTGGGGAATGCCCTTCCTAGTGATGGGGTAATGGCAGATTCTGTTAGTGCCTATAAGAGGGGCCTGGATGAGTTCTTGATCAATCAGAATATCCAAGGCTATTGTGATACTAATATCTACAGTTAGTATTAGTGGTTGTATTTATAGTTTATGTATGTGAGTGTATAGATTGGTAGGTGTGGGTTGTGGGTGCTGGGTTTACTTGGATGGGTTGAACTTGATGGACACTGGTCTTTTTTCAACCCTATGTAACTATGTAACTATGTAAGAAGCCAGAGTCTTGAGTGGAGGGAATATTCCAGATAATGAATGCTATTGGCCAGTGCAAGTGGAGCTCCCGTGGCACGGTGGATACGGTGCTTTCTCATCTCCCCTGGGGCCGGGGCGGAAAGGAAACGGGCAGAGAAAGTGCTCATCAAACATTCATATTAGCCAATGTACAGAATGTTAGGGCGTCTTTATAAACTACCCTGCTGGGGGCCACAGCTGGCAGCTTGGGGAGGGTTGGGGTCCCAGGGGCTGAATCCATTATGTGTGACTTTAGCCTTATGAAGGGCTACCATCTGTATTTTTCCTACAAATTAATTTTTTTTATGATGTAGAGAGCACTATTCTGAGACAATTTGCAACTGGTCTTCATTTTTTATTATTTGTGGTTTTTGAATGTTACTATGTATGTTACTATGTAATGATGGCCAATGCTAGGTCAGGAAACGTAGCTACTAAGTGGCTATCTGGGGCAATATGGAGTAAGTAGGGCAATATGGCCACAGTGATGCTTTGCATGAGAGATGTCCAACCTACAGTCCATTCACTGTCACTGGAACAATTTAACTTTATCTGGATCAACTAGCAGGCAGGTTATAATAGGCATTATGGTTGAACGTGATGGACGTATGTCTTTTTTCAACCCAACTTACTATGTTACTATGAATAATGGGGGGCACGCAGTTCATGTTGACCCCTCGGCATTTCTTTGGTTCATTTAGCCGCGACTGCACCACACATGCCTGCCTGAAGCCCGATCTCTCTCTAACGTATCAAATGCCCTGATAGCATAGAGCCAGCTTGTGTGCGGACAGATGTGCGGACAATGTGGGCGGAAGACTCCGGCGGAGAGAGAGAAGAGGGTGGATACCGGGAAAGGGAGAAGCTTGGGGGGTACATGAGTGAGCTTTGTTTCTATGAGGCCCCCCCTGAAGCATTTTCACTTTCATTGTGAGACGCACAGCGAGCCCATTCCTATAGGTGCACAAACCCGTGGCTTTGGAGCGGCAGCTGCTCAGCACAAGGCCGCGTCGGTGGCCGCCAGTTTGAACCCATTTCCTAATTGGAACGTTAGCAGTTAAATGCGACGTCCCTAGGAATGCAGTGGGGCAGCCTCGGGGAAATATGCGGCTCATTCAGGCATTTTTACAGCGGCCTTCTGGGCAGCACCTATGTATTATTCCCGTACAAGCCTGTTCTGCGCACTGCTGAGCCGTGAATCATCCTTACTGTATGTCCTGCTCTCGGGGGGCTTATAATCATGTTCCCTGGCCTCCCTATGTGGGAAATGTCTTATATGGTAAATAGCAAACATATCACTTGGTGTATTTAGGGGTCCCCAGGGCAACGGAGCAAAATTAGTAACCCCGATAACTTATCCTATACAGGTATCGGACCTCTTATCCGTAAACCCATTATCCAAAAAGTTCCGAATTACGGAAAGGCCATCTCCCATAGACTCCATTGTAATCAAATCATTCATATTTTTAAAAATGATTCCCTTTTCTCTGTAATAATAAAACAGTACCTGTACTTGATCCCAACTAAGATATAATTACCCCTTATTGGGGGCAGAACAGTCCTATTGGGTTTATTTAATGGTTAAATGATTCCCTTTTCTTTATAATAATAAAACAGTACCTGTACTTGATCCCAACTAAGATATAATTACCCCTTATTGGGGGCAGAACAGCCCTATTGGATTTATTTCATGGTTAAATGATTCCCTTTTCTCTGTAATAATAAAACAGTACCTGTACTTGATCCCAACTAAGATATAATTACCCCTTATTGGGAGCAGAACAGCCCTATTGGGTTTATTTAATGGTTAAATGATTCCCTTTTCTCTGTAATAATAAAACAGTACCTGTACTTGATCCCAACTAAGATATAATTACCCCTTATTGGGGGCAGAACAGCCCTATTGGGTTTATTTAATGGTTAAATGATTCCCTTTTCTCTGTAATAATAAAACAGTACCTGTACTTGATCCCAACTAAGATATAATTACCCCTTATTGGGAGCAGAACAGCCCTATTGGGTTTATTTAATGGTTAAATGATTCCCTTTTCTCTGTAATAATAAAACAGTACCTGTACTTGATCCCAACTAAGATATAATTACCCCTTATTGGGGGCAGAACAGCCCTATTGGGTTTATTTAATGGTTAAATGATTCCCTTTTCTCTGTAATAATAAAACAGCACCTGTACTTGATCCCAACTAAGATATAATTACCCCTTATTGGGGGCAGAACAGCCCTATTGGGTTTATTTAATGGTTAAATGATTCCCTTTTCTCTGTAATAATAAAACAGCACCTGTACTTGATCCCAACTAAGATATAATTACCCCTTATTGGGGGCAGAACAGCCCTATTGGGTTTAATTACTGTTTAAATATTTTTTTTAGTAGACTTAAGGAAGGAGATAAGAATTACGGAAAGACCCGTTATACATAAAATGCCGGGTCCAGAGCATTCTGGATAACGGGTCCCATACCTGTACTTCTTATTGTACATATGGCTGCTGGCCGAACACTCCCTAATTTGACCACACTGTCCAACTTAGCAGGTTTGGGCAGTTTTTGGCATCTTCTGCACCATGTTGGAGTCAGGAAGGAATATTCTTCCCCTTTGGGGCAAATTAGAGAGGCTTCAGATGGGTTTTTTGCCTTCCTCAAATAGCAGTTAGGCAGGTTATATATAGGCATTAAGGTTAAACTTGATGGGTGTGTATCTTTTTTCAACCTATGTTACTATGCTGGAGAATGCATAGGAAGATAAGGAAGGGAAGAGAGGCCACAGTTCCAATCCAAAGGAACAACAAGGTGGCCACTTGTATGTGTTGGACGGCCGATTAGCCAGATCGTAGTGGCCAATGCATGGTCACCATTAGCTCTTTTAGGAGCCTTACTAGTGAATGGGGGTTATTTTGCCCTATCTTGGGGGTCAAAATCCTGACAGTCACCCCGCGTGCCCTTGCTTTTAGTGCTGATCACAGCGTTCCGGTTCCACCTACAGCAACGGAAAGTTTTGTGAGTAGCCCCAAACCCCAGATTATCTCCCCAAATCAGCATTTCTTTGCTTATCAGCGCTCCTCTTCCTTCCTTCGGCTGCTTCGTTATCATCACCATCACGTATTACTATAGTTGCCTCACTTGGCTGTAATATTCTAACAAACAGGGTTCTACAGTATACAGCTGTACAGTTCTGCGTACATACGTAGCGCTATATACATACAATATGGAGTTAGGGAAAGCGCTCATCCTCTTTTCTCCATTTGACTACTGAGTCGCATCAGCAGGGTTCAGCTGAGCAGAAAAAAACCCAAAATATTATTCTCTCTTTGTCATGTTTCCAGAGTCTGCAGGAAACCTGCGGCCGGCCCAGATCCCTAATCGTGCCATTTGAAAGGGTATTGTTTGGTCGTGCCAGCCGCACCTCCTCTGCGCAGATTAGATAATGCCAGCGTATCCTTTTCAGCAGAGAGGCCTAACACAATGTGACGTCTGGCAGCACAATAAGTGACAGTCGGTCAACGCTCAGCACAACAGAAAAGGCCAAGTATTCCTGGTTGGCCACATCGCAGGCCTAGATCCTGATAAAAGTGGCAACTTGCCTCCCCCCCCCTGCTCAGTATCCAATAATCCGACACTACTTTTGGTTTGAATAATAAACAAATGAGCAACTATAGACAATTTATTCCTCTCTGATTAAAGGGGAACTCAACCCGAAGACTGTTTAGGCTTACCCTTGCCCGCTGCAGTTTTCCAGCCAGGGGTTTCGGTTAAGCGATTACAATCACTGTAAATGTCATTGCTGTTTCTATTCGGTGGAGTTCCCCTTTACTGTACTGATCGCCGTTCTGCTCCCAAAGCCTTTACGCTGTAGAATAAGGAGATTATATAATTTCTTTTACACGTCAGGTCTTCAAATCCCTGAATACCCAGACAGAAGGGATTAGGATCACATGGAGGGCTTTTTTTCCCCCCTGAAACTCCTATAAAGCTGAAATTAATAGCAGTGAGCTCGGTGCTGTACGGCGGGGGCCTCATTTCTGCAGAGGTTGCTACCGCCGTACAGCACAGAAACAAGCTAGTGGGTTTCGGAGCTCTGCAGATCGTTGCTATGCCATCCCTAGGCTACATCAGTACAGGTAGCCTTACAGCTTGTTGCACTGTCATATCCCCATTTTACTTATTATTGGGGGGTATTTAATTCACTCTTGCAGCAAACAAGCCTGGGTAATAAACATATGCGCCTCAGCCCTTTAGCAGGGAAGATCTGTGCCCCTAAAGATGCCCCCAGTAGCCCCCCCAAACTTCATTTTCTTGATGATTTCCAACAACCCCAAATCTCAGCTTCCCAACGGCAGAGCTCACTGAGCACGTGCAGTGCCGCTGACACACAAAAGATGGCCGAACAAGATCCAAGATGGGGAGCTGCTGTGGGCAACTTAACAGCCTGAATAATTACTGCTATAGGGCTGCTGAGCCTCTGGGCTGGTACAGTAAGGTCAGTGTATAAAATGCCACATTTCTAACTAGATTCTTGTCCGGCTTTAGTGAATTGAAATTAGAGAATCCAGGAGACCCAGTATGTAGGCAGCCGGGTTCAGTATTTGCGGTAAGGCCAGTTCGCCACCAACGCATCCACTGCTGGGCCCCCCCACCCGATGTCCTCCCCTGAATGCACGTATGTGAAACACATCAGGGGAGGACATTGCTGGCCAGGAGAAGCGCCAACAGGGTCGGTTCTGGGCAGATGGGGCCCACCGGCAGCCCAGTCCGACCCTGGGTAAGGTATGTCTAATATATGATTTTAAATTGTATCAGCTTGTCTCTTGTGCTTATTAGGGGCTGGTATAGATTGTCTATAATTTCTTCCCAGTCATCGGGATCTAATTGTATCCCAGAGGTCTCCCACTTCAGTGTCACCCTAGGCCGTGGGTCGTACCTTTTAGCGATTCCAAGTTTGTAAGTGTTTGAGAGTAGATTTGCTTGGCTGGGCTGTCTAGCGTTCTGGATCTGGGTGCTGTATTTGTGGTGGTTGCTGAAACTGTACAGCACAAAGTTGTGTAATCCGTGCATATCTGAGCAGTGTCGGACTGGGACCCCAGGGGCCCACCGGAAAACTTTAGACCCTAGGCCCACTCTCCAAACTATTTTTCCTCCTTTCCTCACCCAACCTCTTTATTCTCCCAGTCTCTTTTATTTACATGCTAGCATCTATTCTTCCATCTATTTCTCCTCTTTCTTCTGATTCAGAAATAGGGAATGACCATGGAACAGGCCACTGACTCCTGGGCCCCCGGGAGTTTTCCTGGTATCCTGGTCAGTCCGACGTTGTATCTGAGGTGTGACAGGCCGGGTCGGGGGGCAACCTGTTGCCTGTTCAGTTCTCCGTTTGTGTATAGGTGGTCAATGCACTTTACCCCTAGGACCCTGTTTCTGGGAAGGATGCACAATGTGGGAGTTTGCTGTTGCCCCACAGTGGGGCGTCAGGGGATATTGAACCTGTTTTATGCTTCTGGAGTTTAGAGACATTATACAAACCCCAAACAGGTATTACCCCTTGCTGGAATCTAACCTAGGACCCCCAACTGCCAGCTGCCCCGTTTACTGGGTGCAAATGGTTAACGTGGGTGCCCGGATCCCCCAGGCAAGCTCCGCGTCCCTGTTCTTTTCCCGCCATGTGTTCCGCCTGCCAAGCTCGCATATTTCCGACGTTACACAGCGCGCGCGGTTTTCTAATCAATCCATTATTCTTTGACTGTAGAACAGGCCGGTAAATTCTTCCCGCGGACTCACACGGATTGAATGAATCTGTAAATATTGCCCTACCTGGCAACACGTCACTCGGCAAGTATGAAAGTCATGGGAAATAGCTTGTGAGCGCCACAGGATCAGTGTGCTTAATGAGTCAGTGTGCTGTTTGGCTTGGCAGCTCCAACTCACCCCCCCCCCCCCCACAAATTGAAAAAAAAAGCTGAAATCCTTGGCTGAAGTGGATTGGCGTTTCCTTTTCATTTCCCACAGAAACCCTGTCCCTGTTTAATAATCCTTCAGGTTATGCAAGAGGCCTGTAGGTGCGAGGGAGCTGCTAGTTCAGTTCATGCTCAGTAACGTGACTCATTTAGCCGCAGCGCTCTCTCTCGCTCTCTCTCTCTGTTGGGTCTTGTCTCTTCATATAAACAAGGGACACCGCCGTGCCATTGGCACCCTGCCTCTCCTATGTGTCATCAATGCGCTTTTGTTTCACCAGGTATTGTTTAAAGAGAAAGTCCCTTTTATTGTAAGGCCGGTGCAGTGTTGCACTATGTGCCCAACATCATTTCTCAAGGTATTGTTTATAGGTAGATTTACTCTGATAAAGGTCGCTAAAAATAACATGAACTCTTTTGGGCTGTGTATGCCAAAGAGTTCAGTATGTGCTATGCAATCAACTGTTTTACCACACATATCTAAAAGAATTCAGTATGTGCTATGTACAGGGCCGGATTTATAATTTTTCCGCCCCAGGCCGGCCACCCACTCGGATGCGGCTGGGCAGCATGCCGCCCCTGACTCCTTGCCGCCCTAGGCCCGGGCCTTTGTGATCTTGCCACAAATCTGGGCCTGGCTATGTAATGAACTGTTTTAGCACACAT
Source organism: Xenopus tropicalis (assembly GCF_000004195.4). Lineage (NCBI taxonomy): Eukaryota > Metazoa > Chordata > Amphibia > Anura > Pipidae > Xenopus > Xenopus tropicalis. Next base: position 141,344,302 of record NC_030682.2, read on the forward strand.
ATCTCAAAGAATTCAGTATGTGCTATGAAATGAACTGTTTTAGCACATATATTCCAAAGAGTTCAGCATGTACTGTGAAATGAATAGTTTTAGCACATATATTGCAAAGAGTTCAGCATGTGCAATGAAATTAACTCTTTTAGCACATATATTGCAAAGAGTTCAGCATGTGCTATGAAATGAACTGCTTTAGCACATATATCCCAAAGAGTTTAGCATGTGCTATGAAATGAACAATTTTAGCACATATATTCCAAAGAGTTCAGCATGTACTATGAAATGAACAGTTTTAGCACATATATTGCAAAGAGTTCAGCATGTGCTATGAAATAAACTGTTTTAGCACATATATCCCAAAGAGTTTAGCATGTACTATGAAATGAACAGTTTTAGCACATATATTGCAAAGAGTTCAGCATGTACTATGAAATGAACAGTTTTAGCACATATATTGCAAAGAGTTCAGCATGTGCTATGAAATGAACTGTTTTAGCACATATATTCCAAAGAGTTTAGCATGTGCTATGAAATGAACAGTTTTAGCACATATATTGCAAATAGTTCAGCATGTGCTATGAAATGAACTGTTTTGCCACACATAGAGTTCAGCCTGTGCTATTAATCAATGTTGGACAGGGGCAACAGTTGCCCACCAGGGCTGCAACTTAAAGGGCCCCCTCCCAATGTATATACCCCGCCCCCAAAATTGACGCACATGTGCTGCATCCCATAACTTCTGCACCCCTACACCAAATCTTGGGGGAGTGGCCCTGGGTCCCATGGTTGCCATAGGTTACTGCCCATGGGCAAATTTGCCCAGTGTTGATAAATGGCCCCCACTGACTCTGTAAATAAAGTTTTTTAGAACAGGCAAAATGAGTGACTGGGGCATGGTACTAATAGTGTGGGGCCTCATTGAAAGTCAAAGACTTCAGTTGGGCCGGTCACACAAAGCAAATACCCCCTAGAGTTTGAACTGCCGCCCCTTTAATTGCTCTTGGGATTGAGCTAATGATGTTGCACGTACTTGTGTCTTAGGCTACTGTCCATTTTAAGCCTGGGAACCGCTGACCTACAGTCACTGTGTCGGCTGGGAAACACTTGCACTCTGTACTGCAAAGGTTATGGCTCTATTTGTAACTGTCACTTGTAGCTGCCAACTGGATAGGAAACAATATAGACAACTGCAGTGGAGCTGTACCTATAATGCCAGCCATAAAGGGGAAAATGTCTTTGTTTTGTCCAGGTCACCTAATCAACAGAACTAGACTGATCCTGGGTTCCAACTACCTCCTTAGGGTGAAGACACACGGAGCTACTAGTAGCAGCTACTTGGTGTTGCTACTAAAACAGACAATGCTGTGTGTGTTTTAGCAGAGGCAATTCTCAGTATTGTCTATGGCAGGCATTTAGTAGCTGTGACTAGTGATGAGCGAATCTGTCCCGTTTCGCTTCGCCGAAAAAATGTAGCGCATGACTATTCTTTTGTCGCAGCTATTCTTTTGTCGCACGGCTATTCTTTCGTCGCCCGCGGCTATTCTGTAGTCACCCGTGACTATTCTTTTGTCGCCCTCGGCTATTCTTTTGTTGCCTGTGGCTATTCTTTCGTCGCCCGCGGCTATTCTTTTGTCGCGAGCCTATTCTTTTGTCGCCCACAGCTATTCTGTCGTCGCCCGTGGCTATTCTTTTGTCGCCCGTGGCTATTCTTTTGTCGCCCGCAGCTATTCTTTCGTCGCTCGCGGCTATTCTTTTGTCGCCCACGGCTATTCTTTTGTTGGCTGCGGCTATTCTTCCGTCGCCCGCAGCTATTCTTTTGTCATGAGCCTATTCTTTTGTCGCCCGTGGCTATTCTCTCGTCGCCCGTGGCTATTCCTTTGTCGCCCGTGGCTATTCTTTTGTCGCCCGTGGCTATTCTTTTGTCGCCCGCAGCTATTCTTTCGTCGCTCGCACCTATTCTTTTGTCGCCCGCGGCTATTCTTTTGTCACCCGCAGCTATTCTTTTGTCGTGTGGCTATTCTTTTTGTCGCCTGCAGCTATTCTTTCGTCGCCCGCTGCTATTCTTTTGTCGCCCTCGGCTATTCTTTTGTCATCCGTTTCGCGAAACAATCTGTCAATGGCGAAACGCAGAAATTCGGCATGAATCCTTGCCTGGCGAAACATTTCGCCCATCACTAGCTATGACAAGTAGCTGCTACTAAGTAGCTCCGTGTGTCTTCACCCGTATAGTGTGTGTGTGTGAAAGTTTCTTGTCTGGCATCAGTCAGAGAAAGGCAAATGAGATTCATTGATGATGAGCCAGAGATACACACTAAGGGACAGGATGTATCCTTTTTATTTATCACTTTCCCTTTCCATCTATGAAAATCCTCTCCTTTAACACCGGCTGCACCTACGCAGTTGGCTCTCGAGGCCGGTCGCCGCCCTTTCTCACGCTTTTCTCAAACGGGAGGGGCCGCTATCCTGAATGTACCTGCAAGCTAACCTATTACAGCGATTGGCAAGGGTTTTATAAATTAGATTTGACATATAAGCGCATCTTAATGCGGGGAACTGGATTTACTTATAACGCGGGAATGCTTTGGCACGGTTGGCTTCTTTCAAACGTCCGACAACGCCCTTTTGGGTGTTCGTACTAAGTATTTTTTAAAAAATAACTTCCAAGAATTGGGTTAACCCCAATGGGGGTTATTTATACAGAGAGTTTGGCCCAAATTATTACTCTTCTGCCTTTGTCTAAAGAGCCGGAGAGCTTTTTTTTTTACCAGTTGGTATCGGTTACGCTGAAAGGCGGTTCCTTTGTGGCCAACACACTTAAATGGCTAAAACTGACAGAAAGCACTTTGTCCATTCAAGAGGGAGGTTTGCGTTTCAGTGAATGAGCGGCCGACAGATCTTAATGATTAAGAGCATTGTTTAGCGCATCAGTGAAGCGTATCGGGGGGGGGGGGGGGGGGGTAAAATATCTAGGGGCTGCCGGCCTCCTTTGCTATTTAATGGAAGCTCTTTGTAGGGAGTGCCTTTCCTAACAAAAATGTTGGCCTTCATGCAAGATGCAGTCTGTTTGCAGTATTAAAATCCTCATTTATTTATGGTCATAAATAAAGGTGAATTATAATAGTAACAGCATCCCTAGTGGTCAAAAAGAGAAATAGCACTTAATCATTTGCATTAGCGTCTGCCCCAGAGGAGCTTCAAATCTAGTTTCACTGCTGGATGATGTCGTAACCTGTAGCAGCCAATCAGGACAGTCTCTTAAATGCTACCTGTCCAATTTTGTTAATAGAACTGGAACAGACTCAATTTGCACTACTGAAGTCGTAAAGTTAAGTTGTAAATACTTGGAAGGTTTGCAGCGTTGGTGCCGAATCCAAAGGCCATTTGTAGTACAGTAGTCGCTCTTGTACAAAGCGATTATTTCGTGTTTATGCGAGTTCCCAAGGAGGCACGTGGAATTTTAGGTCGGGAGCATGGAAGGCATTCCACAAACGCTTCATGGGCTCCCGGGCTCCGGGCACAGTGTGAGACTAGGGTAGGGTGCCCACAAGAATTTCATTTCTGTAGAGTGAGCTAGTAAAGTCCAGCACTGGTATTTGTGCCTGTAATGTTGGAAATATTACTGTTATTTAGGCCCGGGCCTGCCTGCACAAGTGCCGAATGGACTTTATATTCTCTTGTTATAGAGTCGGGTCTGCAAATGTGTATATAATTAATATTGAGCCCAGAGTAAGCGAATAAAGTCAAAGTAATTGTGCATTTAATATTGGAAATATTGGGGTAACTTGGATTCGGGCCTGCCTGCACAAGTGCCGAATGGACTTTATATTCTCCTGTGATAGAGTCTGGTCTGCAAATGTGTATATAATTAATAATGGGCTCAGTGTAGAATAAGTGAATAAAGTCAAGCACTAGTAATTGTGCATTTAATATTAGAAATATTAGGGCAACTTGGATTCGGGCCTGCCTGCACAAGTGCCGAATGGACTTTATATTCTCCTGTGATAGAGTCTGGTCTGCAAACTTGTCTATAATTAATAATGGGCTCAGTGTAAGCGAATAAAGTCAAAGTAATTGTGCATTTAATATTGGAAATATTGGGGTAACTTGGATTCGGTCCTGCCTGCACAAGTGCCGAATGGACTTTATATTCTCTTGTGATAGAGTCTGGTCTGCAAATGTGTATATAATTAATAATGGGCACGGAGTAAGTGAATAAAGTCAAGCACTAGTAATTGTGCATTTAATATTGGAAATATTGGGGTAACTTGGATTCAGGCCTGCCTGCACAAGTGCTGCATGAACTTTATATTCTCTGGGGATAGAGTCGGGTCTGCAAATGTGTATGTAATTAATAATGGGCTCAGAGTAAGCGAATAAAGTCAAGCACTAGTAATTGTGCATTTAATATTGGAAATATTGGGGTAACTTGGATTCGGGCCTGCCTGCATGAGTGCTGCATGAACTTTATATTCTCTTGTGACATCTTGGCCTGTAAATCTGGGAATAATGAGTATGTGAGTATGTTCTGCTAAAGTGAGTATTCCACCCTTGGCGGTAAGCCCTGCCAGCTAGTAGAAATAGGCCCAATGGAAAAAATTCCCCTACGATGCATGCTCACTGACGATTCCCTCTAGCCATGCCGGAATTATGACCCAACCATAATCTGCCCAAAGTCCTTGCAAGTCCTGCCTCTTTACATCCTTGTTGGGGCCCCCTATGCCACAGGGCCCCTGACTGGAGTACCTCCTGTACGCCTAGGGTTGCCACCCTTCCACTTTTGACAGTTTTTGGCAGGTCCGGTTCAAAACCACCTGCCCAGTTTCCCCAAAATGGAAAAGGACTCTTTCAGATTGACGTGATGACCGGCTAATCGGCACATCATATCCCCTCCCCCGCAATGCAAAAGCCCCTCCCAGGTGATATCACACCCCACCCCCTGCCCAGGGTTAGCCATGGCAAAAGGTGGCAACCCTATGTGCGCCCCTGATGGCAGTCTGGGCGGAGATTAAGATGAAAAACTGTTATTTGTGTCCAAACAGAGGTGCCATACCCTGAATCCAAGTGCTTGTAGGATGAACATTGACTTATTCAGATAATCCCTCAGAATTCTGTAGTATTTTTGCAATATTTTTATTATGGCCC